>NC_079212.1:7093954-7226454 GCF_029633865.1 Lampris incognitus | reverse complement strand
TAGAGTCCAGTGACCGCTTCGCGGGTCTCCTTTGAGACTCTGATGAAAGAACATCTAAGCGAGTCTTAAGGAGAATGTTTGAGGAGGATGGGTCAAAAACTGTGGCTACTGTTTCTACATTTTCAGTGTCTTTATACTTCAGTGCCAAGTGTTATTCTGTCTGAACTACGAGAACCTAACAATATTCTGAGGTTGCTATGACCCAGCCCGGCAATGTTGTTCAGCACATTACAGTAAGTGGATGTTTAAGCGTTGAATTATAAGCCACCCGAATTGAAATGTTTAAATTTATTGCCATTTTTCTCGAAGTTTACAAAGTGGGCTTGTTTGGAACTGAGTTTGTGCTATTTGGAGATCTTTTATTGGCTTGTTTTTCCGACTTTCATCCAGGCAAAGGAATGTGTCCCACTTCAGACATTGTGTTGTAACTTGAAATACTTTAATGAAATCAAAGGTCTTCATTTTCACAAACCTTGTCGCAGTTTTCTTTCAGCGTCGTCGTCAGGTTCCCAATGCATTTGCTGCTTTGAAATTGCCAGCTAATATCACAAATGTGAAATAAATGACATTTCTCCTGAAACGCCTGACTCTATAATCACAACAACCGCAAAACAAAAACAAAGGAAATGTGTTTTGAACTATACAAAGACAGTCAGCTTTGTGCATTACCAGTGGCACAGAGGAGGAACAGTATCCACCACTGCAGAGTTCTGATCACATTCTGTGTGTCCTCCATTTCCAGCTAAAGGATATTAGCAGGGGCGGCACAGTGGCGCAGTGGTTAGCGTGGTCGCCTCACAGCAAGAAGGGCCTGGGTTCGGGCCCCGGGGTAGTCCAACCTTGGGGGTCGTCCCGGGTCCTCCTGTGTGTGGAGTTTGCATGTTCTCCCCGCATCTGCGTGGGTTTCTTCTGGGTTCTCCGGTTTCCTCCCACGGTCCAAAGACATGTAGGTCAGGTGAATCGGCCGTACTAAATTGTCCCTATGGCTTGGCTCTTATTCTTCCCATTGAGCTGGCTGCTCAGGACCTGCCTCACTCTCTGGAGGTATTTGGCTGTAGCTGACCCCCTTGCTGCCTCCTCATGCTTTCCATTTGCCTGTGGAATACCCAGATACTTGCAGCTGTCCTGTATGTCTGTTATCCTGCCGTCTGGTAATTTAACGCTTTCAGTCCTCATCATCTTTCCTCTTTTTGCCACCATTAGACCGCACTTGTCCAGTCCGAATGACATCCCAGTGTTGTTGCAGTAGTTCCTGGTGAGGTGGATCAGTGAGTCAATGTCTCACTCATTCCTGGCATACAGCTTGATGTCATCCATGAATAGTAGTATGGGCTGATGGTAAATCCACATCTGATCCTGTATCCGTATCCACAGTTTGTGATGATCTGACTGAGGGGGTTCAGGCCTATGCAGAACAGCAGCAGGGATAGTGTATCACCTTGGTATATGCCACATTTGGTGGTTACCTGTGTGCTTGTCTTTGAGTTGGCCTCTAGTGTTGTTTTCCCACTGCCGCACTGAGTTTTGATGAAGGCTATTAGTGTCCTGTTGGCTTTGTATAGCGCCAAGCACTCCAGTAACCACGTGAGGGGCATTGAATCGTAGGCTTTCTTGTAGTTAATCCAGGCTTTGTTCAGATTGGTCCGTCTGGCCTAAGAATCTTGGGTGACTGCTCTATCAACCAGTAGCTGATGCTTTGACCCTCTGGTGTTGTTCCCAATTCCTTTCTGAGTTTCACTCATGTATTGACTCGTGTGCACATTCAGCTTAGCTGCCATGATGCCTGACAGGACCTTCCACGTTGTGGAGAGGCAGGTTATGGGCCTGTAGGTGTTGTACCCTTGTGGGGATCCTTCATGATCAGCATTATTCTCCCTTGTGTTAGCCAGTCTGGGTGAGACCCTGATGTTAGCAGCTGGTTCATCTGTGTCACCAGGCGTTCATGTAGTGCCGTTAGCTTGTTCCGCCAGTAGGCGGTAATCATGTCAGGTCCTTGTGTAGTCCAGCTCTTCATCTTTGAGGCTTGTCGTTGGATGTCGGTCACTGTGATGATAACTGGTTCTTGTTCTGTGATACTGATGTGGTCCGCTCTTACTAGGTCCACCAGCCTCTGGGCATTGGTGTTATGTGATGCCTCTTTTTCGTATATATCCTTCCAGTATAGCGTGGTCTCTGCTGTGGGTGGGTGTGATGTTTTTCCCTTGTTACGCTGCAGCTGAGAATATATATATATACATACTATATGTGTGTGTGTGTGTGTGTGTGTACATACACACAGGGTGTTGTGATGCATCTAGTGCAGCAGTGTGTAGTTGGAGGGAAGGTGCGTGTGTTCTTCCAACCCGTTTGTGTCCTTCCTGCCCTTAGCTTGCTGCCGCTGGCTAGCCTTTGTGGCGAATAGGGAAGCATCCTAGCGTGTAAGCCTTCCCTTGCCAGTACATAGCCTCTCCTTCACCAAGACTCCTGCCAGGCCTCCCCGTGGCCACACGTGGTAACTGGGGTCTTGCGGCCCCAGGCTAGCTTGGCAGGGGATCTCGGAGCAGCAGTGGGTCCCAGAGATATGGTGTGCAGGCCCACCCTGGTGGACACGCCCTGGCACCTATCAACCACTGCCCCGCTGCCTTGTGGGTGAGTCTGGGAAGACATAAGGCTAAGGGAGCTTACCCCAACAGAAAAGCAAGCTGTGGCGGCACGCTTCGAGGCAGTTTCCGAAACACTGGATTTCCGGCAGCCCCCTGCAGTTGTGTGGAGGTGCCGGTCGTCTAGGGACCCCCCTTTGCCATCGGAACCATCTCCTCTACAATCAAGTCATGTGGCGTTGGGAGAAGCGCACCCCCCATGCCACTTTAAAACCACCTCTGCTGCGCAGGTATCTTCTGCTATCTGAGTCCTCAAAGGACCCACAAATAGACGAAGATGGTCATCATCGGGCACGATGGACAACCAGCAAGCAAGCAAGCAATTTACAGCATCAATAACAGTTAAATTGATCCAAACTCCTAGAATGCCACAGTCTATGTACGTATAGATCCCAAGCATCCAGATACCGAAAGCTACATTTCATCCAGAGCTTGTCAGCTGAACTAAACATTGACTGGTATGGTATTTTCTCTGACCTGTGCATAGGCTTTCTGGAGGAGAAAAAGCTGGGAACAAATAAGTATAAATAAGCAGTCCAATCGGGCCTGACACAGTTCAGCTGTATCCATTTGCAGAGCTAAAGATTGCTCATTTAGTTTACAGAACAACACAAAGCAAGATCAATACTGCAGCCCCTGATTTATTTCCTCCCTCTAACAGGCTGAACAGCAGCCTATTCTGAGGGGGAGAGAGGAGTTGTTCAGACCTATAACTTACAATGTCAGGGATATTATATCATATCCTAACGCGGGACAAGACAGTCTCCTTGACTATAATCTTCTCGTAAATTGCCAGAGACCACACCAAATGTCAGAAACTGCTTTCATCATTTCCCTGGGCCAGAAGAGGAGCTGTAATGCTGTGGTAAACACCGCCGACCACAAGCCCACTTGAGATGATTTTCTCCTATGGGTCAACACTGCCTATTGGTTTCTGGCTATGGCTCATTTATAACTGAGCAAGTCTGCGACGGCGATGCTGGATCGGATGTGCGGGCTCATTCGGGGATTTCAGAAACAGTCCTTTACATCCAGCCAGTGTTTGCATGCCTCCACCCGTTGTTTTGGCAGTGCGGCGGCGGACGCCGGCTGGGCTAGGTTGGTGTAGTATGAGGTGCTGGTTCCTTTGGTGGTTACTGCTGGTTACCTTTGTGTAAATTGAATAGAGCATCTATGAGCTAATAATATCCCCTCTTGCATGCATATTTCATGTGTTTTTTCAGCTATTTCTCAAATCTGCTTTGGTGAGTCATTTAGTCATACATTTGGATGTCACCACATACCTTGGCAAATCAGGTCCCATTTCCTGTTCAAATTACGGCTCATGTTTAATTCACAGCCAATACATACATTCTAATTTGACCATGCTAAATTATTCAGCCGAGAGATGATAGAGACTGGGGGAAACATTAGTTCTGTGACTTTATCATACCTTGGAAATCGACTGCAGAATGTAAACTTCTCATTTGGCCGCCACAGTACATATGACATTCGCCTCTACTTTATTAACCAAGACAGTGATGGATGGAGGTCTTTCAGTTGTGCTATTCTACTAATCTATAAGAGAAGTTATTGAATTTAATCACCACACGTTATGAAACAATAATGGTCTTTGGGGGTGGAGGTGAGCTATGGGAGGAAAGACGCCCACGTGCCCGTAGTCAGACTGTACCAGAAGGCCACCAACGCTGCCATGTTTCATCCCAGACAGAACGTGAGATGCGTTTTCTCAGTTGCCGTTTAAAGACAGGTTAACACTTATCCCTCCACAACGCTCAGCATGAAGCCATTCCCAGGTGGTGTGGCATCACAAGAAATAACCACAGAAGAGAGGCAGGAACATGTTGCCATCTGTTTTGTCGTGCGTCTGAACATAATGCATATTGCCAGTTGTCATAGCGATGTAATGCATATGCCGGGAATGGCCCCATTTATGCGGATGAGCCCGTTCGGTGAACAGGTGGGCTGTTAGTAGCACGGCCATGGGTTAGTGTTTAAGTACAGATGTCATAACCCTCGCTTTGTGGTTGATGACTCTCCACCAGGTCAGGAATCAGGAACACTTTATTTGTCGTTTCATCTCATGTACTCGCGCACACCAAATGAAACGAAATGCCGTTTCCCCCCGCCCACAGCAGTACGACATACAGACAAAAACACATTCAGGAACTACAAGAACACACATACCCAAACTAACACGTATATCCAAACCACAAAACAAACAAAAAATCACTGTCCAAGGGAACAAATGCCAGCCAGGATGACTGTCGGAACTGCCGGTCTGCATGGGCTAGCAGTTAGCTTAGCCTGCCCTGCTTTCACGCCGCCCTCAGTGTCCCTCTAATATACTCGTTCCTAATCCTGTCCTACTTCATCACTCCCAATGAAAATCTTATCATCTTCAATCTGCCTCCTCCAGCTCCTCCTCCTGTCTTTTCATCAGTGCCACTGTCTCCAAACCATATAACATAGCTGGTCTCACAACCGTCTTGTAAATCCCTGCTGGACACAGACACCAATTTGGTCAAGTAACAGTAACGCTCGACAACTGTGTGGTTTCACAAAGTGTGGCAGCCAAAAATCTTGGTGTTACGTTTGATCCCAACCTTTCCTTTGATAAGCACATTAAAGAAATCACCAAGACTGCCTTGTTTCACTTACGTAACAGCTAAAATTCGGTCTTTTCTCTCCATGGCTGCTGCAGAGACTCTAATACCTGCATCTGTTTCGTCCAGACCTGATCACTGTAAGGTTCTGTTCTCAGGTCTGCCACATGCTAGTACTGAAAGTCTTCAGATGTTTCAGAATGCTGCTGCTAGTATCCTAACTAAATCTAGAACATTTATATTACACCAATCCTTGCCTCCCTTCATTGGCTTCCTATCCATGTTAGATCAGAATACAAGGGGCTTCTGCCAACTTATAAAATCCTAAATGGGCTGGCCCCATCTTACCTGTCTGATCCCCTTAAACCTTGCATGCCATGTTGAGCTCTCCGCTCTCAGAATACAGGGCCCCTGTGTGTACCCCAAGTTAAAAAGAAGCCAGCTGGTGGCAGGGCCTTTTCCTATCAGGTCCCGTTCTTGTGGAATAACCTGCCTGCTGCCATCAGACCATCAGAGTCTGTTGAGTCCTTTAAATCCACACTTAAAACTCATCTTTTTTTCTTAACCTACATTCAGCTGCCTTTAAGTTGAGCGCTTCACAACCTGTACTGCATGGCGGGTCGGTTTCTGTCTCAATGACTTTACCAACCACTGTTCTGCCCACCAGATTATAGAGTATAGATTACTGATTATTGATACTGTTCTCTTCACTCATGTCTTTTCTCTCTCTCTGAACGATGTCTTCTCCTTTCTCTTCTGTGTGTGTGTGAATGGTGTGATGTGAGTCTCCCCTGTGTGCACACGCAGTCTGTCCTCCTCCCAGGTCTCCATGGTGATGGTGGTCACCACCCGGACACTGCTTGGCATCCCCCTCATCACATTTTCTTTTTGTATATCTTATAAACCCATATCATTTTGTTATCCTGTTCCAGTGTTGTATCCTCCTCTCTCTCAGATGTGTGACTGTTGTTTTGTCTTGTCTTGTGCGTCTCCCCTGTGTGCATGTGTAGTCTGTCTTCCTCCCAGGTCTCCATGGTGATGGTGGTAGCGTGGCTCGGGTCCTGGGCTGTTCCGGTGGCGTCTGGACACTGCTTGGCCTCCTCCTCATCCCATTCTTCATATATCTTATAGTTCTGTTATAATTCTCTTCATCCTCTTTCAGTGTTGTATTGTGTAAGTTGTGTAAACACAACATCCATTGCACGTTGTCCGTCTTGGGAGAGAGATCCCTCCTCTGTTGCTCTCCCTGAGGTTTCTTCCTAGTTTTTCTCCCTGCTAAAGGTTTTTTTTTAGGGAGTTGTTCCTTATCCGGTGTGAGGGTCTAAAGACAGGAATTTGTATTGCTGTGAAGCCCCATGAGGGACCTTTGTAATCTGTGATACTGGGCTACACAAATAAAATGGACTACCTGACGCACAGTAAAACACTTAACTAAATATTGGATGGAGGGGAGTCGTCCTCCAAGGAATTTTATATACACCATAGTTCACATGAGGAGGAGGAGGAGGAGGAGGATGGCGATGATAAGAGGACTACTCACAAATAATTATTTCAACGATCATGTTGATTTAATTGAAAAATAAATTACGGTTGATTTGTCTTTATGCATGCTCAACAATCCAGGCAAAATCGAAGAGAGTTGAATCAGTTCATCTGGACACAACCGTTATTGATAGAAATGTTTCATCACTCATCTAAGTGACCTCTTCAGTCTCACCTGACTGCAGGTACCCCCACCCTTATAAACAATACAGTGACTGCAGGTATCCCCACCCTTATAAACTATACAGTGGCATAACGACTGATCTAGTGTTTTAAAACTGCGCCCACTTTGAAGCTATTTATTTTGACACAGACAGAATCATTCTCCGGCTGAGACACAGACAGAATCATTCTCCTGCTGAGACACAGACAGAATCATTCTCCTGCTGAGACACAGACAGAATCATTCTGCTGCTGAGACACAGACAGAATCATTCTCCTGCTGAGACACAGACAGAATCATTCTCCTGCTGAGACACAGACAGAATCATTCTCCTGCTGAGACACAGACAGAATCATTCTCCTGCTGAGACACAGACAGAATCATTCTGCTGCTGAGACACAGACAGAATCATTCTGCTGCTGAGACACAGACAGACTCATTCTGCTGCTGAGACACAGACAGAATCATTCTGCTGCTGAGACACAGACAGGATCATTCTGCTGCTGAGACACAGACAGAATCATTCTCCTGCTGAGACACAGACAGAATCATTCTCCTGCTGAGACAGACAGAATCATTCTCCTGCTGAGACACAGACAGAATCATTCTGCTGCTGAGACAGACAGAATCATTCTCCTGCTGAGACACAGACAGAATCATTCTCCTGCTGAGACAGACAGAATCATTCTGCTGCTGAGACACAGACAGAATCATTCTGCTGCTGAGACACAGACAGAATCATTCTCCTGCTGAGACACAGACAGAATCATTCTGCTGCTGAGACACAGACAGAATCATTCTCCCGCTGAGACACAAACAGAATCATTCTGCTGCTGAGACACAGACAGAATCATTCTCCCGCTGAGACACAGACAGAATCATTCTGCTGCTGAGACACAGACAGAATCATTCTCCTGCTGAGACACAGACAGAATCATTCTCCTGCTGAGACACAGACAGAATCATTCTGCTGCTGAGACACAGACAGAATCATTCTGCTGCTGAGACACAGACAGAATCATTCTGCCGCTGAGACACAGACAGAATCATTCTCCTGCTGAGACACAGACAGAATCATTCTGCCGCTGAGACACAGACAGAATCATTCTCCGGCTGAGACACAGACAGAATCATTCTCCTGCTGAGACACAGACAGAATCATTCTGCTGCTGAGACACAGACAGAATCATTCTGCTGCTGAGACACAGACAGAATCATTCTCCTGCTGAGACACAGACAGAATCATTCTCCTGCTGAGACACAGACAGAATCATTCTCCTGCTGAGACACAGACAGAATCATTCTCCTGCTGAGACACAGACAGAATCATTCTCCTGCTGAGACACAGACAGAATCATTCTCCTGCTGAGACACAGACAGAATCATTCTCTGGCTGAGACACAGACAGAATCATTCTCCTGCTGAGACACAGACAGAATCATTCTGCTGCTGAGACACAGACAGAATCATTCTCCTGCTGAGACACAGACAGAATCATTCTCCTGCTGAGACACAGACAGAATCATTCTGCTGCTGAGACACAGACAGAATCATTCTGCTGCTGAGACACAGACAGAATCATTCTCCTGCTGAGACACAGACAGAATCATTCTGCTGCTGAGACACAGACAGAATCATTCTGCTGCTGAGACACAGACAGAATCATTCTCCTGCTGAGACACAGACAGAATCATTCTGCTGCTGAGACACAGACAGAATCATTCTGCTGCTGAGACACAGACAGGATCATTCTGCTGCTGAGACACAGACAGAATCATTCTCCTGCTGAGACACAGACAGAATCATTCTGCTGCTGAGACACAGACAGAATCATTCTCCTGCTGAGACACAGACAGAATCATTCTCCTGCTGAGACAGACAGAATCATTCTCCTGCTGAGACACAGACAGAATCATTCTGCTGCTGAGACAGACAGAATCATTCTGCTGCTGAGACACAGACAGAATCATTCTGCTGCTGAGACACAGACAGAATCATTCTCCCGCTGAGACACAAACAGAATCATTCTGCTGCTGAGACACAGACAGAATCATTCTCCCGCTGAGACACAGACAGAATCATTCTGCTGCTGAGACACAGACAGAATCATTCTCCTGCTGAGACACAGACAGAATCATTCTGCTGCTGAGACACAGACAGAATCATTCTGCTGCTGAGACACAGACAGAATCATTCTGCTGCTGAGACACAGACAGAATCATTCTCCGGCTGAGACACAGACAGAATCATTCTCCTGCTGAGACACAGACAGAATCATTCTCCTGCTGAGACACAGACAGAATCATTCTGCTGCTGAGACACAGACAGAATCATTCTGCTGCTGAGACACAGACAGAATCATTCTCCTGCTGAGACACAGACAGAATCATTCTCCTGCTGAGACACAGACAGAATCATTCTCCTGCTGAGACACAGACAGAATCATTCTCCTGCTGAGACACAGACAGAATCATTCTCCTGCTGAGACACAGACAGAATCATTCTCCTGCTGAGACACAGACAGAATCATTCTCCTGCTGAGACACAGACAGAATCATTCTCCTGCTGAGACACAGACAGAATCATTCTCTGGCTGAGACACAGACAGAATCATTCTCCTGCTGAGACACAGACAGAATCATTCTGCTGCTGAGACACAGACAGAATCATTCTGCTGCTGAGACACAGACAGAATCATTCTGCTGCTGAGACACAGACAGAATCATTCTGCTGCTGAGACACAGACAGAATCATTCTCCTGCTGAGACACAGACAGAATCATTCTCCGGCTGAGACACAGACAGAATCATTCTCCCGCTGAGACACAGACAGAATCATTCTCCCGCTGAGACACAGACAGAATCATTCTCCTGCTGAGACACAGACAGAATCATTCTACTGCTGAGACACAGACAGAATCATTCTACTGCTGAGACACAGACAGAATCATTCTCCTGCTGAGACACAGACAGAATCATTCTCCTGCTGAGACACAGACAGAATCATTCTGCTGCTGAGACACAGACAGAATCATTCTGCTGCTGAGACACAGACAGAATCATTCTCCTGCTGAGACACAGACAGGATCATTCTCCTGCTGAGACACAGACAGAATCATTCTCCTGCTGAGACACAGACAGGATCATTCTCCTGCTGAGACACAGACAGAATCATTCTCCTGCTGAGACACAGACAGGATCATTCTCCTGCTGAGACACAGACAGAATCATTCTCCTGCTGAGACACAGACAGAATCATTCTCCTGCTGAGACACAGACAGAATCATTCTCCTGCTGAGACACAGACAGAATCATTCTCCTGCTGAGACACAAACAGAATCATTCTCCTGCTGGGACACAGACAGAATCATTCTCCTGCTGAGACACAGACAGAATCATTCTCCTGCTGAGACACAGACAGAATCATTCTCTGGCTGAGACACAGACAGAATCATTCTCCTGCTGAGACACAGACAGAATCATTCTGCTGCTGAGACACAGACAGAATCATTCTGCTGCTGAGACACAGACAGGATCATTCTGCTGCTGAGACACAGACAGAATCATTCTGCTGCTGAGACACAGACAGAATCATTCTCCTGCTGAGACACAGACAGAATCATTCTGCTGCTGAGACACAGACAGAATCATTCTCCTGCTGAGACACAGACAGAATCATTCTCCGGCTGAGACACAGACAGAATCATTCTCCCGCTGAGACACAGACAGAATCATTCTCCCGCTGAGACACAGACAGAATCATTCTCCTGCTGAGACACAGACAGAATCATTCTCCTGCTGAGACACAGACAGAATCATTCTCCTGCTGAGACACAGACAGAATCATTCTGCTGCTGAGACACAGACAGAATCATTCTGCTGCTGAGACACAGACAGAATCATTCTCCTGCTGAGACACAGACAGGATCATTCTCCTGCTGAGACACAGACAGGATCATTCTCCTGCTGAGACACAGACAGGATCATTCTCCTGCTGAGACACAGACAGAATCATTCTCCTGCTGAGACACAGACAGGATCATTCTCCTGCTGAGACACAGACAGAATCATTCTCCTGCTGAGACACAGACAGAATCATTCTCCTGCTGAGACACAGACAGAATCATTCTCCTGCTGAGACACAGACAGAATCATTCTCCTGCTGAGACACAGACAGAATCATTCTCCTGCTGAGACACAGACAGAATCATTCTCCTGCTGAGACACAGACAGAATCATTCTCCTGCTGAGACACAGACAGAATCATTCTCCGGCTGAGACACAGACAGAATCATTCTCCTGCTGAGACACAGACAGAATCATTCTGCTGCTGAGACACAGACAGAATCATTCTGCTGCTGAGACACAGACAGAATCATTCTGCAGCCGAGACACAGACAGAATCATTCTCCTGCTGAGACACAGACAGAATCATTCTGCTGCTGAGACACAGACAGGATCATTCTGCTGCTGAGACACAGACAGAATCATTCTCCTGCTGAGACACAGACAGAATCATTCTCCTGCTGAGACACAGACAGAATCATTCTCCGGCTGAGACACAGACAGAATCATTCTCCCGCTGAGACACAGACAGAATCATTCTCCTGCTGAGACACAGACAGAATCATTCTCCTGCTGAGACACAGACAGAATCATTCTACTGCTGAGACACAGACAGAATCATTCTACTGCTGAGACACAGACAGAATCATTCTCCTGCTGAGACACAGACAGAATCATTCTCCTGCTGAGACACAGACAGAATCATTCTCCTGCTGAGACACAGACAGAATCATTCTCCTGCTGAGACACAGACAGAATCATTCTCCTGCTGAGACACAGACAGAATCATTCTCCTGCTGAGACACAGACAGAATCATTCTCCGGCTGAGACACAGACAGAATCATTCTCCTGCTGAGACACAGACAGAATCATTCTGCTGCTGAGACACAGACAGAATCATTCTCCTGCTGAGACACAGACAGAATCATTCTCCTGCTGAGACACAGACAGAATCATTCTGCTGCTGAGACACAGACAGAATCATTCTCCTGCTGAGACACAGACAGAATCATTCTGCTGCTGAGACACAGACAGAATCATTCTCCTGCTGAGACACAGACAGAATCATTCTCCTGCTGAGACACAGACAGAATCATTCTCCTGCTGAGACACAGACAGGATCATTCTGCTGCTGAGACACAGACAGGATCATTCTCCTGCTGAGACACAGACAGGATCATTCTCCTGCTGAGACACAGACAGAATCATTCTCCTGCTGACACACAGACAGAATCATTCTCCTGCTGAGAGAGCTGCTCCGTGTTGACTACATGTCCCTGAATGCATGGCGTGACAGTCTCCCAACAGCGGAGATTACAAACCCAACATCTGTCTTGTAGTTACCCAGCAAACACAAAACGTCCCCAGCACGTCCCCTAAAGGTCACCTCCGAACAGCCGGTAAATGGCACTGTGTAGGGTTTTCATTACGTCATGGGGACGTCTGGAAGAATTTTCCCTTAACGTCCCTGTAATGTCCCTGTGACGTCCCGGGGGCAACATCTAGAAGACTTTCCCCTAACAGGGACATCTAGTAGACTTTCCTCTAGCGTCCCTGTAATGTCCCTGTGACGTCCCGGGGGCAACATCTAGAGGACTTTCCCCTATCGTCCCTGTGACGTCCCGGGGGCAACATCTAGAAGACTTTCCCCTAACAGGGACGTCCCTGTAATGTCCCTGTGACGTCCCGGGGGCAACATCTAGAAGACTTTCCCCTAACAGGGACGTCCCTGTAATGTCCCTGTGACGTCCCGGGGGCAACATCTAGAAGACTTTCCCCTAACAGGGACATCTAGTAGACTTTCCCCTAGCGTCCCTGTAATGTCCCTGTGACGTCCCGGGGGCAACATCTAGAGGACTTTCCCCTAACGTCCCTGGAATGTCTCTGTGACGTCCCGGGGGCAACATCTAGAGGACTTTCCCCTAACGTCCCTGGAATGTCTCTGTGACGTCCCGGGGGCAACATCTAGAAGACTTTCCCCTAACAGGGACATCTAGTAGACTTTCCCCTAGCGTCCCTGTAATGTCCCTGTGACGTCCCGGGGGCAACATCTAGAGGACTTTCCCCTATCGTCCCTGTGACGTCCCGGGGGCAACATCTAGAAGACTTTCCCCTAACAGGGACGTCCCTGGGACGTCACGGGGACGTCTAGAGGACTTTCCCCTAATGTCCCTGTGACGTCCCGGGGGCAACATCTAGAGGACTTTCCCCTATCGTCCCTGTGACGTCCCGGGGGCAACATCTAGAAGACTTTCCCCTAACAGGGACGTCCCTGGGACGTCACGGGGACGTCTAGAGGACTTTCCCCTAATGTCCCTGTGACGTCCCGGGGGCAACATCTAGAGGACTTTCCCCTAATGTCCCTGTGACGTCCCGGGGGCAACATCTAGAGGACTTTCCCCTATCGTCCCTGTGACGTCCCGGGGGCAACATCTAGAGGACTTTCCCCTAACGTCCCTATAACGTCTCCCGCAGTAACGTCCACAGGACGTCACGGGGTCGTCAAGAGGACGTTCCCGTGACCCGTGACGTAATTTAAACCCTACACAGTGACATTTCCCGGATGTTCGGAGAGGACCTTTAGGGGGCGTGCTGGGGACGTTTTTCTGTCTGCTGGGTCTCACCCCATTTACACCAGCGGACGGCGGAATCATGCAGGCGTGCAATAGCGGACTATGGCGGAGCGCAGACAACACTGGCAAATATTGCGCGATGGAAACGAGGTTGAAAACTGGAGAAGTGTCCCTCCTTCAGTCCAACGGAGCGTGTGGGGGGGCGGGCCGGGCCGGGCCGGGGCCGGGGCCGGGGCGGGCCGGGCCGCGCTGAAAGAAAGCGTCGCTGGGGCGTTATTATGGATCCCGCTGCTTTTCTGGGCAAGACACGCCCTGCGTAGCATCCAGGCGCTGGGATTCCAGGAAGATCCGCCCCTACTCTGCCTCTGATTAGCTAACCTTACACCTAACTCCGCCCTAACCCTAACCTTAACCAACGCAGGCAACGAGTACTGGCCAATCAGAGGCAGAGTGCCCAGGAAAGCGGCGGGATCCATAATAACGCGCCGCTGGGCGGGACATCAAGGAGCCGACTGCGCCGTGAACCGACACGCAGGCTGGAGAGCGCGAGGAGAGAAGCAGCAGCACGCGCTAATAGCCCATTATCACTTAAAACTCCATGCTCTGTTAGTCAGTTGTGTCTGTGCTGCTCTTTGCCCCCGAAAATACTTAACTCTAAATAATGATCTGCACACACACACGCACACACGCACACACACACACACGCACACGCACACGCACACGCAGCCCAGATGTGGGTCTGGTGGTTGCCAGCGTGCACCGTGGGAGGTGATGAGGGCGGGAAGCGGCTCTGACTCGCTGCGTGTCTTCAGCTTCTCCGCCGTTTCCGTGTTGTCTAGCGGCCAGACCGCCGTGCACCCGGCTGCAGCAGCAGCAGCAGCAGCCGTAATTAGGTAGGTGCAACTAGCAAACACCGACCAGGGACTTCAGACGGTTTTCTTCTGCAGATACACTTTGTAAGTCAAGAAACACACAGAGGGCGTATCAGCATAAATACCACACATGCACAGGCACGGGCTCGCACAAACTAAACCGCTATTCCAATTTCCATCGCTATGTGCCTGTGTACCATGTGAGACTCGGCCCTGCTTCTCTTTTAACCATATTCTCAGCAGCACAGACGTGAGGGGGGTGTGGAGAAAACACCAGACCGGTTATGATCGTTATGATCCTGCTAACATATTTATCCCAGCATCTTTGCAAAGATGCTGGGATAAATATGGGATTTACAAGATGGTAGTGGGACCAGATATGTTATATGGTTTGGAGACAGTGGCACTGATGAAAAGACAGGAGGAGGCAGATTGAAGATGATAAGATTTTCATTGGGAGTGATGAAGAAGGACAGGATCAGGAACGAGTATATTAGAGGGACAGCTCAGGTTGGACGGTTTGGAAACAAAGCAAGAGAGGCAAGATTGAGATGGTTTGGACATGTGTGGAGGAGAGATGCTGGGTATATTGGGAGAAGGATGCTGAATATGGAGCTGCCAGGGAAGAGGAGAAGAGGAAGGCCAAAGAGGAGGTTTATGGATGTGGTGAGGGAGGACATGCAGGTGGCTGGTGTGACAGAGGAAGATGCAGAGGACAGGAAGAGATGGAAACGGATGATCCGCTGTGGCGCCCCCTAACGGGAGCAGCCAAAAGTAGTAGTAGTAGTGGTAGTAGTAGTAGATCCTTGCAATCTGCACTATTGGACTGTTACCTTCCTGTTTCACCTATATAAAGTAATTTTTTGTTTATATTCCTGAAGATAGTTACGCTGTTATTCTGTGTAAGCACACTGAGAGCCACTAAACCGGAGTCAAATTCCATGTATGTGCAAACATAAATGGCCAAATAAAGATGATTCTGAAAACCTGGCCAGTGGTTCAAACGTGTAACATGGCTTGTTCCCCATAATCCCTTGTGACACATTGCCATTGAAGCCTTGCATAATCGACAGTGCAGCCATTAATATTTAATTGTGTTTTATCGCAGTGAGTTGTATGCAGTGGCAATAGTAGAAGCTCCCTATGTGTGTGTGCGTGGGGGTGGGGGTGGGGGTGGGTCTTGAAACTGGAGAAAAGTGCCTTTGTCTCTGCTAGAAAGTCAAACCAATGTCAGTTGTGAGGCTATTGTTAAGGATCCAGACTAATTTCCCTGCACAAATCTCGAAAGCCATTTGATTATGTGGGTGAGTAAATATCTCTCCTATCTGATTCAGTTTGCTTGAGTGGGAGAAGACTGAGGGATGAAGGGGCGGAGAGATGGAGGGACGACAGGTTGATGAGAGGAGAAAAGCATAGTCGACCTGTGATGCGGGGCTGGATCAGTCAGCGGTGTTTACTTCTGTAGTGTCACACAGTCACTTGCATACACACACAAACATGCACATGTTGCCGGCCTCCGTGCATAGGGGCAGCTTGGGGCAGCTTGGGGCAGCTTGGGGCATGGTATGAACCACATTCCCCTTAGTTTAAAAGAGAGGATGGACAAGGTTGTCATGTGTTTTCATGCTGGCATTCACAATGCTGCTGCTTCCCTGCCAGCTATATAGTTGTCCCTGTCCCTCCCTTCCATAGTGCCATCTGCTGGCCTGGTGCCCGGTATCTCCCAAGGAAGTTGGCTGGATGTTGTACGTAATGTGTGTAGTGGGAATATGTCTCACAAAAAATAAAAGCTGGACTTACTATACTCACACACACACAAACAAACTAATCTCCCTTTCAACCTTTTTCGGGTGGTGTGGGTTTTCTTCAAGCTCAGGTGCTCTACCAGAGGCCTGGGAGTTTGAGGGTTCTGCACAGTATCTTAGCTGTTCATAGGACCACAATCTTCTGCACAGAGACTTCTGATATTGTTCCTGAAATCTGCTGGAGCCACTCTCCCAGTTCGGGGGTCACAGCCCCTAGTGCTCCTATTACCACCGGGACTACTGTGGATTTCACCTTCCACAGTGTAACAACCACGGATGACTAGACTCGCTAGCCCTTGGCTATCGGGTCAGACCCTTTAGTCGACTGGTTAATGTTGTCGCTCGTGGTGCGGGAGATTCGGGTTCGCATCCTGGCTGCGGCGGTTCCCGGGCTGCTCCCCCAAATTCGCTACATTGGTGTGATCTAGTACTTCCCTCAGCCCTCGGTATTTCTCGAGCTTCCCGTGCTCTTTCTTCCTGATGTTGCCGTCGCTCAGGATTGCTACATCAGTCACTACTGCTGTCTTCTGTTCCTTGTTGACCACCACAATGTCTGGTTGGTTAGCCAGAACCTGCGTCATTCTGGATCTTGTCGGGTCTAGTAGACCCCTGCCTCAACCGATCTGATGCTGAGTGCCTGTTCTTGTGCTGCTATGATCAGATTCTCTGTGCTGGCCTTCAGCGCAGCCTTTTCTAGCCACTGGTAGGATTTGTCAGTATCAGCCATGTCTTCTATCTGTCGACGGTACATCCTATGGAGGGGCTTGATCTTCCATGATACCTCCTCTTCTTCCGTCCCACTCTCTGTCTTGTGCTGCCTGAGGTACTCACTCAGCAGTTCATCCTGGGGTCCCTCTTTCTGATGTTCTCATGGATGTTCCTTGTTTCAACCTGGATAGTGGCCCTGACACTCACCAACTCTCGGTCCCCATCTTTTCACTTATCGTACAGTCTCAGGCTGCTGGACTTCGGGTGGAACCGTCTACGCATTGTGAGGAGTGTTTGTGTCCTGATATCTGGCCTTTATCTCCTTTGGCCAGCTTATTATTCCAGCTTGGTATCTGATGACTGGTAGGACATATGTGTCGACATATGGGCATATGTGTGTACACAGCAATCTAGGATAGATTTATGGTTAACTTCTACTTCTTGCCTGCAATATTTATCTGAAGTTTCACATTGTTATGCTCCTTTATCAGATCATAAGATGATTTCTCTCCATTTAGTTGGTTCCAAAGAAAGTAATGATAAATCACGTGGGTGCTGGAAGTTAAATAATAACTTGCTTAAAGACAAAACCTTTCAAGATTCAGCTAAACAAATGGCACAAAATATTTCTTAGAAAAAAACAAACAGAAGTGGGACTACTTCAAATTTAAGATCAGAGAAACAGCAATAAAATGTAGCAAGGCCATTAAAAGGGCTAGCAATGCAAAGTAAAGGGAAATTATGGAAAATTTGAAGGTTTTATTGAATAAAGAATATCTTTTAGAAAATGAGCAACTCCAGCACGAAATGGATAAAATATATGTTGATGCTGCTAAAGGAGCCTTCATATGATCTAGGGCAGGATGGTTAGAGAATGGTGGGGGGGGGGGGGAACCAGCTTTAAGGTGGTGTTAAAGAACAACAATGAAACAATGATTAATTAGTGTGATACCTAAATCAAACAAAGATTCTCTGTAACTAAAGATATGTTAACCTGACAACAACTTTACTTTCTTCCTAGAATTAAAAAGACAAAAAATATTACGAATATGTGGCTCCGGTGTGACCTGTCTATTTTTGATAGGTAGAGTTATCTTAACCAAGGTTGAAGGTATTTCAAGACTTGTTTATTCTGCTCTATCAGTGTTTTTCCAAGACTCAACATCTAAGGAAATCAACAACATACTTACTCATTTTGTTTGGGGAAAAAAGACACCGACGCCTAAAAAAAAAAAAAAGCATTCAGTGTCCAGAAAAGAAGGTGGATTTGAATTACTGACTTTTGTTGATTTAAATAATACATTTAAATTATAAAATTGATTAAGGAATGTCTTAAAGGCCCAAATTCTATTTGATGTTTTATTCCAAACAATGTTTTTAGAAAATAGGGTGGTCTTTCTTTTCTATTTACTTGTCATTTTGATATTGCCTATAAATTTATTTAAATTTTATCAACAGGCTCTGCTAGTTTGGAAATTATGTTGCATACATAACTTTTCCCCACATAAAACCATCATATAGAGTATGGAGGCATTACTGTTGGAAAAGAAATCCATCCTTAAGAAAAATTGGATTGATAAAGGTATTACTTATGTATGTGAGCTCTTTGATGCCAGCGGTTTATTGTTTAGTTATGAACAATTCCTTCTATTTAGATACATTCCTGTAACAAGCAAAGAGTTTAACTATGTAATGAAAGCTATTCCTAATGGTCGGTCCCAGTTAATGAAGTTTTCAATTTCAAGAAGCACTGAGAATAAAACCCTCTTTGATGGTAAATGGTATAGACATTAGGAATGCTAAATGCAGCAATAAACATATATGTAATAAATTCTATGAAAGAAAGAAAATTACTCCTAGAGGAAAACCATTTTGAGACAACATTTTTTATTGGTACTGATTGGCAGAGGGCATGGCTACTCCCATATAAATTCAGGGTAACACTTTAGTATGGGGAACATATTCTAAATAACAAAAACTTAATTTACAGTAATTTAACACTATGAACACTTGTAGTTTTGTGTGTTGTTATGTAAGAACAGACCATATTCATTAAGTGTTAGTAAGGGAGAATAACTCTTCTTGTGGTACTACCACCTTATAAAGGCCATACTAAGCAAAGCATATTGAGATGGTACTACTAATAAGCAATACTTCTGAGGTTATAGAGGGAAAACTCATAGTTAATGGCTTACTGGTTGTATAATAAGGCCATGCAGAATAAGGCATTAATGAGTACGTCATAATGACCAATTAAGAGCCAATATGTTGCTAATGTGCATGCTAATAAGCACCTAATTAATGGTGACTACGTTCCCCATACTAAAGTGTCACCAAATTCAGTATTAACAAGATTAAAAAAAGTATACATAAAGATTTTACACTATATATATATATATATATATATATATATATATATATATACAACAAATCCATATTTCTCCAGATTTTTAAATTTTCAAAACAAATGTTATATTTGCAGCGATGAACCAGAATATTTAGCGCGTTTATTCTCCCATTGTATACATTCATTTATGTCTTGGACCCGAATGAAAGATTATTTATCATGTAAAACTAATCATAACATTAAACTTGAATGTAAAAATGTTATTACTCTTTATGAACGAGGGGTGCAACGATTAATCGACGTAGTCGACAAAAATCGATGACAAAATTAGTCGCCAACGATGACGTGGTCGACAGGTCGTCGGTTACGTCATCATCGCGCATGTTTTTCACGCCGTGGAACTGAACTACACGTCGAGGCGTCTCGCTTCCTCCCCCACTCTCCGAGGTGCGCATGCGCAAGAGCGACCGGAAGCGGAAGCGACCGGCCAGGTAAACAAAACAGCAAAATGGCGGCGGCCGATGCAACGCCGTGGCGTCCCGAAACATCTAACGTGTGGCAGCGTTTCACCCTCAGCTTGGCAAAGAAAAGGATTACCTGCGAGATGTGTGAGGTGGACCTTTCTTATTCATCACGGGAGCGCCTCAGTAATGCGCGAACATGTGAAGAGGAGGCGCGTTGGAGGTGTGCACGATGCGGACGCGCCTCGGCAAGACAGTTAGCTTGTTAGTTAGCTAGCTATGTACAGACGGCGTTGTCTTGGCTTTTAACGTCGTTAACATAAAGCCAGTACAACTCCGTCTATACCTGCGTGCAGGATTCTAACAGTTTAAAAGAGCAACGTTACCTTTTTGCCTGACGAATGTCTTTTCTAATCAAATGTATGCAGTCCGACTCCGAAGAGGAGTGACGGTACCGTGGATGGCTTTATGCAGAAGAAGAAGGCGTGTCCGCCGCAGAAGCCGACTGCCCTCACCGAGTCGATACTCAACATGATGGTCAATGACAGGAGGCCACTCTGCATGCTGGCGGTGGAGGCTTCCAACCAACGATTCGCCAGTTCGACCCCGAGTACACCCTGCCCCCCAGAACCCGCTTCACCCACTTGGTGGAGAAGAAATATGAGACAACCGTTCTGAAGGTAAGCGTTTGATACACTTGCTGGTTGTCCATCGTGCCCGATGATGACCATCTTCTTCTATTTGTGGGTCCTTTGATGACTCAGATAGCAGAAGATACCTGCGCAGAGATGGTTTTTAAAGTGGCATGGGGGGTGCGCTTCTCCCAACGCCACATGACCTGATTGTAGAGGAGATGGTTCCGATGGCAAGGGGGATCCCTAGACGACCGGCACCTCCACACAACTGCAGGGGGCTGCCAGAAATCCAGTGTTTTGGAAACCGCCTCGAAGCGTGCCGCCGCAGCTTGCTTTTATGTTGGGGTAAGCTCCCTTAGCCTTATGTCTTCCCAGACTCATCCACAAGACAGCGGGGCAGTGGTTGATAGGTGCCAGGGCGTGTCCACCAGGGTGGGCCTGCACACCATATCTCAGGGGCCCACTGCTGCTCCGAGATCCCCTGCCAAGTTAGCCTGGGGCCGCAAGACCCCAGTTACCACGTGTGGCCACGGGGAGGCCTGGCAGGAGTCTAGGTGAAGGAGAGGCTATGTACGGGCAGGGGAAGGCTTACACGCTAGCATGCTGCCCTATTCGCCACAAAGGCTAGCCAGCGGCAGCAAGCTAAGGGCAGGAAGGACACAAGCGGGTTGGAAGAACACATGCACCTTCCCTCCAACTACACACTGCTGCACTAGACGCATCACAACACCCTGTATGTATGTACACACACACACACACACACACACACACACACACAATAGCAATTGTATATTTGATATAAGCAGTTATATATTTAATATAACAACAGAATTTATGAAGGGATAATATTAAGGTCGCTGATCAATCATTTTTATTTATCTTTTGTATCAGTAGTAGCCTCATGAGCAGCAAAGTTTAATAAAAGGCGTATTTTTGAATGAAATATTCATCTCTATTGCCTTTATTGTTAGCGCGTGCCTAAAACAAGCTACAGTTAAACGCCGATAGCTAAGCAAGAGCTATTGCTTTGTGCGATTCATTATCTGATTAGTCGATTAATCGTTTCAATAATCGGTGACTAGTCGACTATCAAAATAGTCGTTAGTTGCAGCACTATTATGAACATGATGAAGCCATCCATCCATCCATTATCCGGCCTGCTTACCCTGCTCTCAGGGTGGCGGGGATGCTGGAGCCTATCCCAGCAGGCATTGGGCAGCATGCGGGGAATGTGGTATTGAATTTATTGTAAACTTATTGACTCTACATGGTAAATTTCACATACATAAATGCAAAATAAAAGTTACCCCAAATTTTACTGGATTTTTATGTGAATTTAAAGAATATATGAAGACTCACAAACTTAACACTAAAACACTAAAAAAAAGTAATAAAACTGTCAAACTGTATGGTGACCTCTTCAATAGAATTGGGATAAATAAATTTCATTAATATCAATTTATTAAAAAAAATACTCTCTAGTTTTTAATTCGTTACTCTTGTCTATAATTTTTTACTCATTTATTTAAATTCATACTGTTTCTTTGTATACCATTATGTTGAGCACATGTCTGCACTGTTTGTATATTTGATTGTTTTCTTAATGAAGATTGAGAAAAAAAGGGCGTCCGGGTAGCGTAGCGTAGAGTAGCGGTCTATTCTGTTGCCTATCAACACCGGGATCACCGGTTCGAATCCCTGTGTTACCTCCAGCTCGGTCGGGCGTCCCTACAGACACAATTGGCTGTGTCTGTGGGTGGGAAGCCGGATGTGGGTATGTGTCCTGGTCGCTGCACTAGCGCCTCCTCTGGTCGGTCGGGGCGCCTGTTCAGGGGGGAGGGGGAACTGGGGGGAATAGCGTGATCCTCCCACGCACTACGTCCCCCTGGTGAAACTCCTCACTGTCAGGTGAAAAGAAACGGCTGGTGACCCCACATGTATGGGAGGAGGCATGTGGTAGTCTGCAGCCCTCCCCAGATCGGCAGAGGGGGCGGAGCAGCAACCGGGACGGCTCGGAAGAGTGGGGTAATTGGCCAGGTACAATTGGGGAGAAAAATTAGAATAAAAAGATTGAGAAAAATAAAAAGCAATCATTACTGGTTGATGTAAAATGCATCACTGCTGGCGCGCCAGGACGGCAATGTTGCCATAGGCACCAGATTTAAAACTCGAAACACAGAGAGATTTACCTGTTGTTGACGGGCTGTTACCATATGAACTCGTTTGGCAAGGGCTTGAATGTCACGGAAATTCATTTATATGTAAAACTCCCACATTCTAGATTTAAGGAGAGTTTGGGGGGAAATGGACTGATGCCTGTAAACCAGAAGATGAGTCTGGAGACCGGATGACATTTTTATCCGTCTATTGTATCCCAGTATGTCTCTCTCAGCCCTTAAATGTGTTTCCCAATAACCCGGGTCACAGCTGGCGACCTCCATTTCGCAGAAAATCATGACCACAAGAGTTTACTTGGGCCCCTTTTCGTTTTTGTTAAATGCTTTGTGTCACAGGTGTTTCTCACTCCATTCTTCAGTCTCATCAGCGTCTTGTTGGCGTAACACACTTCCTGTCAGCTAACAAACCCCGTCAAAGTCAATGGGCAGCAGATTTCAATGTGGGCATTGTGATGACTGAAATAGCAGTTGTAATTGTCGATCCTTTTTGTTTTTATATCAGAATTTGTACAAGTGATTATGTAGTCCTCTCTGGTGATGGGTGATTGCTGATTTATTGGGATTTTTCAGCGCAGTACACCACATATCTGGTCATCTATGTTGCAGAGTTTTAATGTGTTTGAAGGCTGCAGTATAAGTTTGGAAAATAAGAAATTCAAGAGGCCCTCTGTATAATATAGTTATTTAATAATGTAAAAGATAAGCTGCATTATGACAGTTTATACATGCCTTCACCCGAAACGACTAAAACACAACTTAAAACAAAGATAATATATGCACAAGATGTATTCAAATGTGAGGCTGCACCCTAGTTGGCGACACTATTTGGTGCTCTATAGTGTCCCTTGGCAAGATTTTCTGTTGTTCGGTGGCACAGCGTAACTGAGACGGCCGCAGAAGAATCCTGTTGCTTTTTGCCAGAACTGCTGCCGAGTTGACTGAGCGGAGCCGCCGTGGTTTACCCTTTCCGGGTACTGACAGCTGGGTAGACTGTGCCCGGGGATTTGAATTCAGATTTACCTTCCCCCAACCTTTGCCTAAAGAGGCATCAACCCATAAGGCAGTGGGTGGATTTGAAATCAGAGTTCCCTTTTCCTATCCCAGTGTGTTGGCTGGACTGGGCACCATGAGAAGTACCATACAGGCATGCAGGAGGACCAGATCTAGCAGTAGGGACGTCGTCCTTAGCCAAAGGGCCCTTGCTGAGGTAAGGTGCTACCCCTCTAAACACCACTTTGGTGTGTAACGTGTTTGCTGTACCAGCTTTGTGTTTTAATATGTTGTGGGAATTCTGTCTTTTACAGTCAAGCCGCTGCATGAAAATTTACACGAGCACTGCCTATTGCCCAGCCTGCAACAACAACACACACACACACACACACACACACACACACACAAACACAGAGAGTTTGCATGCATGTACCTGCATCTGTAAATGAATAATGCAATGGACACTATAAATAAAATCCATGCTTCTACTGTGAATCATGACACACAGCTTGGGCATCGCTCGATAACTGAGGTGCAATGTACAGACAAGCGTTTCTGCAAGCCAGACTAACTGCCAGTAGCTTAGCACGGCTGTCCAGTGTGCGGTCTCGTTTGCTCTAACAAAAGGTTTTCATAGTGTCATTCTGCCACAGTTGCCGAACAGATTGCTGCCTTGCCTTTTCTGCTGAATTGGAAATTGAACACTGCATATGTAAGATCGTACGGCCGAGTCACCTGACCTACATGTCTTTGGGCTGTGGGAGGAAACCGGAGCACCCGGAGGAAACCCACACAGACACGGGCAGAACATGCAAACTGCACACAGAGGACGACCTGGGACGACCCACCAAGGTTGGACTACCCCGGGGCTCGAACCCAGTACCATCTTGCTGTGAGGCGACTGCGCTAACCACTGAACCAATGTGCCGCATTTGCCGCCCAGTGACTGCTGGGATAGGCTCCAGCATCCCCGCGACCCTGAGAGCAGGATAATCGGTTCGGATAATGGATGGAGGGATATGTAAGATCTCCTGGAAAGCCAAGTTACTGGACACGGATTGTGCCAAGAACCGTGACCAGTGATGCCGTATCACACTGACGTCAGTTTAATATGAATTTAGACATCTGTTTAAAGCATTCGCCTCATCTATCGACACACTAGTGCCTGATGGAAATGGACTGTAGCTAACAATTCCACACAGTTGGATAAATACACACAAATGTGCATGCTACCACAAACAAAACACACACACATTGGCAATAGCAGCTTTTTTGGAAGCCCGTACCGTAATAGAAACTAGCTTGTTTCATAAATGCTGCTTCTTTACATACAGACAAGACACTTTCCTGTCTGTGTGTTATATATACCGACCGGTTACTGCAGGGTGCAGTCATTACTGTTCACAGCACATGTGTGTGTGTGTGTTTTTTATACGTGTGTTATTTTAGCCCTTGTGCCTTGAGGCCCGGCTGCATAAGCAGGGTCTGTTCCTGAACTGTTAACATTTAAGTGACGCTCGCTCGCTCGCTCGCTGGGAACATATCACGGCCATCATATCATGTTGTTCTCTGTTGCTTTGAAACAGCCATTGCCATTCTGTGTGCGCACACCGTATCGTACAGCGCGTCTTGTAGCGGATGCAGTTATGTAAACATCTGTACCAAGAACATTCACACAATTCCAAATAGGAATTTCTGGAAAAAGCCTTGTCAAGGCTACCTGCCTCTAACAGAGACGCTAATGAGTTCTCGTTGGAACGGAGCATATTTGTGAAAGACTGCTCCGAGCTTTCACTTGTTCGTGCGTTCTCTCTCTCTCTCTCTCGGCCTCGTTCTCCTTCAGCTTCATCCTTTCGTTCCTTCTTCCATTAACGCAAATTTATGGTCAAATTCTCGTCGCCATCATCAGTCCCCTAACTCCCTTTCCTCTCCTTCGATCATTCGTTGTGGGCTGTTTCTTTTCTCGGGGCTTGACAGTATTGGGCCAGCTGATTACCGTGAGGCCTGGGAACAGACTTCACCGTGACAGATAGTGCTCCCATTTCTGCTGGAACGCCACCGCGGGCGACACCAGCTCGGTTTGGCTGTAATGGAAAACCTGTGTTTTTCTGTCCCTGCGCTGACCCTCTCACCCCCGGCAGAGTCACACCTCGCCGTACCTCAAACCCACACAGTGGCATCAGTATTCTGGCCATAAAATGTTTTTTTGGTTTGTTTTTTGGCTCGGTTAACTCGTGGCGTGCCGTCTCATCAGCAACCGTGATCGGCGCCCGTACTGCCAGTGTGGTGCCAGTCATTTTGTGTATGACATGAACAGGATCCCATTCTCCTCCTACAGCGTCATATAGTGACGCTGTTGACAAAGAGTTAACATATTGACACACAACTGTATCCGTCCACATTTGTATGAAACGCTACCTTCATCCTAAATTTAACCGCTACTTAACCTAACCCTAACTCAACCACGACCTTAACTTAACCCTAAACTTAACCTCTGCCTAACCTTAACTAACTGATTTGTTAGAGTCAGAAAGCGAGGGACATCTGATGAAAATAAAACATGTTTTCAAAGTCATTGTTAGATTGTAATGGCATATCGGTACTCGGTATCGGCGAGTACCCAAATGTAAGTACTTGTACTTCGTCTGAAAAAAGTTATATCCCTAGTTAAGTGTATATTTTTCAATATATATAAATGAGACATGGGGCTGGAAGATGAAATGGAAGCAGATGAGTAAATATGAAATTGGCAGCAGTTCGCAGCAGAACTGCAGGCCGCCGAACGTAACGACGTCCCAAACGGGGGTTGCTCCTCTCTTCCTGTCACCTGAATGATAGTACCGTGATGGGGACACAGCTCGGTTGAGGGAGGGAGTCATCACAATTTGGCCCCGCTTCCAAGCAGGACCCAAACAACACGACTCATCATGGCGCCACACAACGGCCAAAGTGTGCTAATGGAAACGCCCTGTACCCTGGGCACTGGACCAGCTCACTTCACATTCGCAGTTAAACCTGAAAAGCAGATTCGTATTTGCTGATAGATGGGGCATTGTGGGCGGCACGGTGGCCTCACAGCAAGAAGGTCCTGGGTTCGAGCCCCAGGGTAGTCCAACCTTGGGGGGTCATCCCGGGTCGTCCTCTGTGTGGAGTTTACATGTTCGCCCCGTGTCTGCGTGGGTTTCCTCCAGCTCCGGGAGCTCCGGTTTCCTCCCACAGTCTGAAGACATGTAGGTCAGGTGAATTGGCCATACTAAACTGTCCGTGTGTGTGTGTGTGTGTGTGTGTGTGGGTGGGTGGGTTGGCCCCTGTGATGGCCAGGTGGTCTGTCCAGGGTGTCTCCCCACCTGCCGCCCAATGACTGCTGGGATAGGCTCCAGCATCCCCGCGACCCTGAGAGCAGAATAAGCGGTTTGGATAATGGATGGATGGATGGATGGGGCATTGTATCCTCATTTAGACCTCGGTGTCCCATGCTGAGACATCCAGCCTACATGAGACATTAATAATGCAACACACTTCGACATTCTCCTGGATGTCCTAAATGTTCTCAAATTTAATGGTGACAAGTCTGAGGTCATTCTGTTTGGTCCCAAAAATTCCATCAGCCCTTTTGTTACTGATCTTGGTGGTCTGTCAGGTAGTCTTGAGCAGGCTGCTAGGAGTCTTGGGGTAATATTCGATGCTAACCTCGGTTTTGATAATCAAATCAAATATGTTGTTCAGTCATACTTTCTCCATCTCAAGCGGATCTCCAAAATTAGGTCATTTTTATTAATTGCCGATCTGCAAATAGTTGTACATGCTTTTATCTGTTCTCGGCTTGACTGTTGTAACGCACTTTATTCGGGTATCAGTCAGGGCTCCCTCCACCGTCTGCAGTTGGTACAAAACACCGCTGTTCAGCTCGTTACCGGGACAAAGAGACATGACCGTATCACTCCTGTGCTTGCCTCTCTACACTACTGGCTCAGGAATCAGGAACAATTACTGTCATTTCTTTTATGTACTTGCATACACAAAAGAAACAAAATTCCAAACCCCCAGCCCACAACAGTGCAACACATAAGACAAAAACACACATCCCAAATTTCCTAAAAATGATACCACTAAGTTATACAAAAACAGAGAGAACAAGCAAAAAACAAACAAAACACACAAACAGTTAACAACAACGAACGAACGCCAGCCAGGATGACTGTCGGACCTGCTGGTCCACATGGGCTAGCAGTTAGCTTAGCCTTCCCCGCTTCCCCGTCCTGTCAGACCGCCCTTGGTGCCTCCTCCCTGTTATATTTTGATTTTAAAAATTTATTGCACACTTTTAAGGCCTTAAACGGTCTTGCTCCTACATAAATTTCTGATTTATTGACCGGGTATACACCCTCTCGACCATTAAATTCCACAGATGGAGGCTTGCTAGTTATTCCCAGGTCTCGGTTTTTCACAAGGGCGATCAGGCTTTTGCTGTAAAGTTATTATTATCATTTGAAATGGTGCAAGGAGATGTTGGCTAATTGTAGGTCATGGTTTTGGTATGAGTTCGAGCATGGCAACCGTGTCAACAAGCGGTGTTGAGAGTACTGCTGAGAGTATTCCTGATTGCGGGGTTTGGATAAGTTGGATGACTTGAAGAGAGCTTCATTCTAATGAATGTTTTTTATTTGCTGTCACATTTTTTAAATGGGGACACTTCTTCAAGTGGCTCCTCACTCGAGTGCCTCTCCTTAGAGCTTTTCGAGGGTTCTTGCATTGAGAAGAGGATTAGGAAAAGCCTTCAATCAGGGCCGCATAGGGCCCATCCTGGTGCCCCGTCACATCCTCATACAGGTTATAGTCTCGTTTTAAAGCGCTCTTATTTCAAATACTACTACTACTCCTACTACTCCTCCTCCTTTCGGCTTCTCCCGTTAGGGGGCGCCACAGTGGATCATCCGTCTCCATCTCTTCCTGTCCTCTGCATCTTCCTCTTGTCACACCAGCCACCTGCATGTCCTCCCTCACCACATCCATAAACCTCCTCTTTGGCCTTCCTCTTCTCCTCTTCCCTGGCAGCTCCATATTCAGCATCCTTCTCCCAATATACCCAGCATCTCTCCTCCACACATGTCCAAACCATCTCAATCTTGCCTCTCTTGCTTTGTCTCCAAACCGTCCAACCTGAGCTGTCCCTCTAATATACTCGTTCCTAATCCTGTCCTTCTTCATCACTCCCAATGAAAATCTTATCATCTTCAACTCTGCCACCTCCAGCTCCACCTCCTGTCTTTTCGTCAGTGCCACTGTCTCCAAACCATATGGTCTCACTACCATCTTGTAAACCTTCTATTTAACTGTTGCTGGTACCCTTCTGTCACAAATCACTCCTGACACTCTTCTCCACCCACTCCACCCTGTCTGCACTCTCTTCTTCACCTCTCTCCTGCACTCCCTGTTACTGTGGACAGTTGACCCCAAGTATTTAGCTTTTATTTCAAATAGCACAACAAAAACTAGGTTGGAGAGAAATCAAGAAGGACTCACACAGACTACACTGGAGAAAGCCCACTAAAGAGTAATCTACTAGCTTCTCTTCAAAGGGAATCAGGTATTAATGCCCTGGCTGAGTTAATCAGAGATGTGTTGGTGTGCTGCCAATTTCGCAACATAGAAGATGACTAAAGGGGAAACTCCCCATGATCCTCTCTATGAGATGCACACACACTGTCCATACAAAACAGCTCCCTGGGAAGACGAGACAAGGCGTAGTTCAGTCTGAAGTTAGCTCTGAGGTTTTTGCTGGTTGGTCTTACATTTTTAATGAAAGAAACAGAAATCTGACTGCATTTTTTAACAGTGCTGTGCTTTTGCCTCGGGTCTGTGGTCAGCGAAAGCCATGTTCGGGTCAATACTCCACTACGTGGGTTTGTTATTTCACTGTTCTACATCTCTGAAATCGGTCAAGCTTCACTTGAAAAACACGTTGACCGTAGGTCTCTGAAGTTCATATGTGTTGAAAATGAAAACAGCAGTTACCAAAAAAAAAGTTTAATAGAGGGCATCCGGGTGGCTTAGCGGTCTGTCCGTTGCCTACCAACACAGGGATCACCGGTTCGAATCCCTGTGTTACCTCCGTCATGGTCGGGCGTCCCTGCAGACACAATTGGCCGTGTCTGCGGGTGGGAAGCCGGATGTGGGTGTGTCCTGGTCGCTGCACCAGCGCCTCCTCTGGTCGGTCGGGACGCCTGTTCGGGAGGGGAAACTGGGGGGAATAAAATCGTTCGGGAAGTCCCGAACGATTTTACAATTATAATAGTATACAATACTACAAAGGTCCACGGTATCAATGGGATAAAAAAGCATAACTTGTTATAAATATCTTGCAAGAGTATATATGTATATAGACATTGGTGGTGGATGAAGTGAGGTTCCCCCTTCACTGTGAGGTGCTTTGGATGTCAAGATAAAGTGCTATATAAATGTAATCCATTATTATTATTGTTATGTGTGAAAAGAATATGTGCAAAAAGACAGTATAGATAGAACTGAGTGGGGTAATTGTCTTTTTTGCTAGTTAAGGTTATCAAGGGTGAGAGGACAAAAGAAGACTATCCTGTTTGAGAGTCCTGAATCTTTTGGCACCGTGCTATGGCGACTTGCTACGAGCTGCTTTCACTTTGTTGTTTGTTTTCATGTTATATGTTGCTTTTGTTGCACAATTGCCCATGATCACTAGACTTTACTGGACACAAGATTACATGTCCCCAACAGCTGGAAGCCGTGGGACTTGCCAAGAGATTACCTACAACAAACAGGTACCACCATGGAGTAATGGCAGTAGATAGCGCTGCTGGAGAGAAGGTAAACAAGGTGGTTCCCTGGTGAGGCGACGACGGTATCCCGGCATACCCGACTGCCAGCATACTGCTGTCGAACGTCCAGTCCCTTGAAAACAAGCTGGACGAACTTCATTGCCGAATAAGCTCTCAAAGGGACATGAAGGACTGTTGTGTGTTCTGCTCTACAGAGACTTGGCTGGGCCCTGATACACCTGATAGGGCTATACAACGGGAGGGTTTTTCAGTGCACTGAATGCACCGTTCCATGATGACTACTGGCAAGGTAAAAGGAGGTGGTGTATGCTTCTTTATTAACTATTCATAGTGCACTGACATTGAAATAGTTTCTCAGCCCTGTTTGCCGATGTTGGAACAACTAACAATAAAGTGCAGACCGTTCTACCTCCCAAGAGAATTTTCCTGCATGTTAACTGCTGTCTACATACCGCCACAAGCTACGGCCGTAGCGGCGCCGGACGAATTGTATGGAGCCATTAGCAGGCAGGAAAACTTGCACCCTGAGGCCATTTCAACTGTGATGGGGGGACTTTAATCACTGTAACCTGAAATCTGTGCTACCAGAATTTTACCAACATGTCACCTGCCCAACCACAGGCAATAAGACTCTCGACTACTGTTACTCCACGGTCAAGGCAGCTTACAGGTCTATCCCACGACCTCACTTTGGGAAATCTGCCCACCTGTCAGTGCTCTCGCTACCTGCCTACAAGCAGAAAGTGAAGTGTGGACAGCCTCACTGCGAGGACAGTACAGTGCTGGACTACTGAACGCGAATCCAAACTTAAGGGACGCTTTGAATCAACAGACTGGTCAATCTTTAAGGATTCAGCCTCGAGTTTGGATGAGTATGCTAAACCAGTGACTGGCTATGTTAGATAATGTGTGGATAACTGTATCCCAATAAGGTCTATTCGCTCCTGCTCCAACCAGAAGCCCTGGATTAACAGCGACATTTGCCCGAGTTTGAGGGTGCATACAACTGCTTTTAAATCAGGGGACAAGGAATGCTACAAAAAAAATCCAGGTATGACTTAAAGAGAGCGGGCAAGCTGCCCCGAGTTGGTCTGATCGACTCAGAACAAATAAATTGGTTCCACACCCCAAATGAAGACGCTAGAGTCAGGGAGAGAGCTGGGCCCTCTACTGAAAGCACTTTTAATTCACATTTGTTTTTAGTCTTTTTCATATGGTTTTAACTCTGGTGTTTTTAAACGTTTTAATAAATGGGCTGTTGTGCCCTCATTTATGATCGGTGTCCTTGTCTCTGTGCTGGGGAACCCAGGTGGTGGCAGCAACCTTGCCACAGTGGTGGCCCGATATGGGAAAGCGACATGGACCTGGCAACTGGAAGGCACGCCAAGAAGAAAACTATCAGCTTCAGTTGCGGCAACCAGGGAAGAATACCCCGCTGCAAGGGTGGTGCCGACCAGTTGCTGAGGGGCAACAGCTTGTGCCCAATGCAGCCCTACACAGCCAGCTTTCTCCATCCCCACCAGGAGCGTCAGCGTCTCACCCAGGGGCAAATCTTGTGGTTGAGCTGCCCTGCGATGGAGGATGTGACCGCCTCTCCTGGTTTGCAAGGATGAACGGCAAGGAGCCACCTTGTGGAGAGGACTGGGGGAGGGGTCATCGTTGAGGGCGCTGGGCCCTCCCAGCAGGGAAGAGTGGAGAGTCGAAGAAGATGTCTACCAGTGGACTGCGAGGAGGTTTTGCGCTGGGGACATGCTGGTGGCTAGCCAAGTATATGGGAATCCGCATCAGAGTCCAGACGGCTTACCACCAGACCTACCAGAGCCGGTGCCCTGGACCTAACCTGAGGGAGAAGAGGAACAGCAAGGTACTCTCTCCCTAAACTGCCCTATTTGGGGGGAGAGGGGTAGGCTTTGGCCAGGGTTTCTTCTTGGCCTCAGAATGAGGGGGGAGGAATGTGGCAGAGTGAGGTGTGGACCAGCTGTCCTGAGTTGGTTTAATTGACTCAGAAGAGATAAACTGGTTCCACACCCCAAACAAACACGCCAGAGCGAGATAGAGGGCCCAACTCTCTCTCTCTCTCTCTACTGAAAAGACTTTTAATAAACACTTGTTTTTAGTCTTTATCATATGGTTTTAACTGTGGGGCTATTGTGCCCTCATTTGCAATCTGCATCCATGTCTCTGTGACAGGGAAACCAGGTAGTGACAGTGTATTGCCACAGAGACAATATAGGGAAAACCTGGAAAGTGACTAGAGTGGCTGTGACTCACGATGCGTGTGGAGGGGGCTGCAGGTGATTGCAGACTGTAATTCTAAACCCAGTGTGGCTATCAACACCTCTGCCTCTCTCCCGGGTGAGCTTTACAACTTGTATGCCTGTTTTGAAGCTCACAACTTGAACCCAGTAACAGGAGTGCCCACCTAATGAAGATGGTCTACAGGTGAGAGAGGCTGATTTGAGTACAACCTTTGAAAGGGTGAAGGCTCATAAAGCTGCTGGGCCCAGGTGGCATCCCTTCCCGTGTCCTCAAGGCATGTTACACTGAGCTGTCTCAGGTTTTTAATTACATTTCTAACCTGTCCCTGTCATTGTGTGTGTTTCCACTCGACGCTATTTCTCTTGCTCTGCCTACTGCTTTAGCACACCTTCAAAAGAAAAATACCTATGCCAGAATGTTGTTTATGGGTTACAGTTCTGCTTTTAGTACAACTGTACCATCCAACCTGGTGTTGAAACTCAGAGGCCCTGGTCTGGGCAACTCTATAATTGGCTATTTGATTTCCTGACAGGCAGGCCCCAGACTGAGATTAGGTAAAAACTACTCTTCTTCATTAGCTCTTAGGAGTGGTGCACCTCAGGGCTGCTGTCTCAGTCCCCTATTGTACAGCCTGTTTACACACGACTGTGTCGCCAAATACTCAGTTTCCCCTGGGGGGTAATTAAAGTAATCTGATTCTGATTCTGATGACAACAACAGCATCATTAAATTCACAGATGACACCACAGTGATGATACTAACAAGTGACAGTGATGAGAGGGCCTATAGGAGGGAAGTGGAAGATAGAACCATATAGTGTCATGATAACAACCTCTCTCTAGATGTCAGTAAGACAGAAGAAATCATTGCTAGCTTTAGAAAGATCAAAGGAAATCACATTCCCATTTCCATCAATGGGTCATTGCTGAAATTGTGGACAGTTTTAGATTTCTTGGTTTATACGTACTACTACTACTAATAATAATATTTATATAGCGCTTTTCAAGACACCCAAAGTGCCTCATCATCACATCACATCCCATCACAGACACCCTCACATGGTCTCTAAACACCAACTGCCTCCTCAAGAAGGCACAGCAGACTGTATTTTCTGAGGCGTGTCAAGAGTTCTGGTATGAGTACCAAAACTCTTATGAACTTTTATTGCAGTACCGTGGAGAGTGTGTTGACAGGCTGTATCACAGTGTGGTTTGGCAGCCTGACTGCTCAGGACTGCAGACTGCTGCAAAGGAGTGTAAAGACAGCAGCAGAAATCACTGGCATGGAACCACCATAACGTCATAATATTTACACCACTTGCTGCGAAAGGAAAGCCCAAAGCACCAGCCACCACAGTCATGTTCTGTTCTCGCTCCTTCCACCTAATAAACATTACTGGAGCCTCAAGTCACACACCACCCGTCTCAGTAATAGTTTCTTTCCACAGGCAGTCAGGTTGCTGAGCAGCTGGTGCACCTTACATTGTTGTGTTATCGTGTACTGTATATTGTGTATACAATGTATGAATTCATGTAGACTATATAGGTCTGTAGTGTTGACTTTTTTTTGGGGGGGGGGGTGTCCTTGTGTCCATTGTGTTAAGGCAGAGAGAGTCAGAGCACAAGATTTTCATTGTACTCTAATACACATGTCACTAAAGTTGAACTTGGGGTCGACGGGTCAAACTTCATGAGCAGAGCGTGCTCAGAACACTTGAGGAGGTTGTTCGCCTCTCTGCTGACGCGCCTCTTACAGACAGGCTACGGGGTAACCATTTTTATTATACCACGGTAAAACATCCGTGATATGGATTAATACAATACACTAGAAATGCCAGATTTTGCTGAAAAATCTCGTCTCAATTTACTGGATACGAGTCCCAAATGGCGTCTTTGAGAGGTTGCCATGGAGATATTGGTCAAGTGAGCCGTATCCACTTGCCGTCACTTCTGCTGGACTCCGAGGGATCAACCTCATCCTCCAGCAGCGTTGTTCCCCTGATAACAAACCTATTATTGTGAATACACCAGAGATTTTCAGTGTGCAGGGCGCGCCACTGAACCCAATACAGTCTGCAAGATGTCTGGAAGTCAGCAACAAGCAATCTGTCACATATACACACACACATCTACTATACACACACACGCACACATATATATATATATTTTTTTTTATTGATTGATTGATTGGATTTTGAGATGCTTTATTGATGCCCGTAGGGAAATTACATTCTGCATGTAACCCATCCTAGCTGTGTAGGTAGGGGCAGTGGGCAGCCGCCGTGCAGCACCTGGGGACCGAGTCCAGTTCGTCTTGCCATGCCTCAGTCAAGGGCACAGACAGGAGTATTAACCCTAACATTTATGTCTTTTTCGATGGTGGGGGAAACCGGAGCACCCGGAGAAAACCCACCGCAGACGTGGGGAGTGCATGCAAACGCCACACAGAGGACGACCTGGGATGACCCCCAAGGTTGGACAACCCCGGGGTTCGAACCCAGGACCTTCTTGCTGTGAGGCGACGGCGCTAACCACTGCGCCGCCGTGCTGCCCTATATATATATATATATATGTAAAGGAAAAAAGGAAAAAAGTATTAAAACTGGAGGGGGGTGTAACAGTATCTGCTCCACTAATGAGAAAGTGCCAAATAAGTAGCTGAGAGGCGAGCCGCTGGGGGGACGTTGTCATGACTCCATTTTAATTCACATTTACATTCAGCGCAGACCACCACTGTGTGATGGAGCTCCTCTCTGTTATCATACACACACACACCCCTGTGGAGAGTACACTGCCTTCCAGCGCTCTGCTTTCATTTCCCTACGATTTGTGGGTTTAACCCTTAGAAGGCCACCGCTGCATCGTTTTGTGCACCTGAACGATGTCGGATGAGGAGCAAAGACATATTTGCACAAAGGGAGTTTTCTACGTACTGCACCTTTACCTGTTCAGTTTCTCTTAAGTCACTATTTAGGGAAGCACTGCTTCAGAGAAAGCAGCTCATTCAACAGAATAAGATGTGTCAAAGTGTGGCGTATGTGTGAGTGTGTGAAGAAGAATCTGAAGATAAAAGGGAAAGCGATAGTGGAAATTACGTGCTACTGTACCATGAAATCCATTTGTGTATGAAACGTTGATGATGACTCGAGTTAAAACTTCAGAGGCTCTTTGTGCGTTTGCTTATCGGTCCTCATCCACCTGGATCTCTTGACAGACCTGCGACATTTCAATTACCACTACATTTAATTAGTTTAAAACAGGGATACTGAAGGGAATCAAGTTTAATTAACTCCGACGGATGAATTATTGTAATAAGTGGAGCTAATTTATGTTTTGCGGGGCGATACTGTGCTGCTGTTGTTATTGTGTTATTTATGTCTGGGCCTGTCATGAAATGTGTCTACTGCTGCTGTCTCGAAGGTGATTGAAGCTGACATATCTGTATTGTACGTCAATTTCCTGTGGATTATGCAATAATTGTGAGCATAGCACGTGCACAGCAATCCTAACACAGTTTGTAATTGCATTGTGTAATTATCATTATTATTATTTATTAATCTGTGTTGCAGTTTAGCGAAACAGACAAGTGGCCGTCCATGATCCGGTCATCTGGATCCATGTGCCCTGTGAATACTCACAAGCGTTGGTTGCGGATAGCTAATCAGGCTGTCTTCCGTACATGTTCACGGCTTTCGTGGAAGTTGTTCGTGCAGGGCGACGCCTGCCATGCCAGCAGCATGTCCAGTCACTGGCACAGAAGTTCCACTTTACTCTCATATGTGTTTGGAGTAAAATTAAACTTCTGCTCTGGCTCTCTCTAGCTTAACACAAGGGACACAAAGACAGACCATCCCCCCCTCCCTAAACAAAATGTGATGGCGGCCTGTCCAGGGTGCCTCCCTCGCCCGCCACCCAATGACTGCTGGGATAGGCTCCACCATCCCTGCAACCTGAGAACAGGATAAGCATTTTGGGTAATGGACGGACGGATGGATGGATGGATATATATATATATATATATATATAACTTAATTAAAAGAAACACTCAATGGTAGGAAAAGTGCTCAACAAATAAGGAGCAAAATAATTCAATGACGGCCTGAAACAGGCTTGTACTGTCTCATAAAGAATTTACTTGAATCACTGAATTTCATATATATATATATATGTGTGTGTGTGTGTGTGTGTGTGTGTGTGTGTGTGTGTGTGTGTGTGTGTGTGTGTGTGTGTGAACAATGAATTCATACATTATATACACAATATACAGTACACGATAACACAACAATGCGAGGTGCATATGGGTGTGTCAGCTGTTTCAACAACCTGACTGCCTGTGGAAAGAAACTATGACTGAGACTGTGGGACTTGATGCTCCGGTAACGTTTTTTTAGATGGAAGGAGTGAGATCAGAACATGAGCGGGGTAGCGGGTGTCCTTAATGATGTTTTGGGCTTTCCTTTCGCAGCGAGTGGTGTAAATATTATGAAGCTGTGGTGGTTCCAGGCCAATGATTTCTGCCGCTGTCTTTACACTCCTTTGCAGCAGTCTGCAGTCCTGAGCAGTCGGGTTGCCAAACCACACTGTGATACAGCCTGTCAACACACTCTCCATGGTACTGCCATAAAAGTTCATAAGAGTTTTGGTACTCATACCAAAACTCTTGAGACGCCTCAGAAAATACAGTCTCTGCTGTGCCTTCTTGAGGATGCAGCTGGTGTTTAGAGACCATGTGAGGGTGTCTGTGATATGTAAACTGAGAAATCTAAAACTCCACAATTTCAACAGATGACCCATTGATGGAAATAGGAATGTGATTTCCTCTGATCTTTCTAAAGTCATCAATGATTGCCTTATTGATATTTAGTCATCATGTTATGTTATGGTTGTTGTCATGGCGCCATATGATTAAATCTCCCATTTCCCTCCTATAGGCCCGCTCATCACTGTTGCTTGGTAGTCAAGTCACTGTGGTGTCATCTGTGAATTTAATGATGCTGTTGTTGTCATATTTGGCAACAAAGTCATGTGTAAACAGACTGTACAATAGGGGGCTGAGACAACAGCCCTGAGGTGCGCCGCTCCTAAGAACTAATATAGATGAGTATGTTTTACCTATTCTCACAGTCTGGGGCCTGCCTGTCAGGAAATCAAATAGCTAATTACAGATAGAGTTGCCCGGACCAAGACCTCTGAGTTTCAACACCAGTTTGGATGGTACAGTTGCATTAAAAGCACAACTGTAATCCCTAAGCAACATTCTGACATAGGTATTTGTCTTTTCAAGGTGTGCTAAAGCAGCATGCAGAGCAAGTGAGATAGCATCATCTGCAGCTCTGTTGGAACAGTAGGCAAACTAATGGGTCAAGGATAGGAGGAATGTTACATTGTATTTATGATAGAACCAAACTTTCCAGGCACTTCATAATAACAGAAGTGAAAGCAACAGGTCAGTAATAGTTAAGGTAAGATATAGGGGGGGGGGGGTTTCTCTTAGGTACAGGCACAATGGTGGTTTTCTTAAAACAAAGTGGAACCACACACAATGACAGTGACAGGTTAAAAATGTCATTAAAAAGCTGAGTGTAACATGCCTTGATGACCCGGGAAGGGATGCTGTCTGGGCCAGCAGCTTTATGAGCCTTTACCCTTTTAAAAGTTTTGCTCAAATTAGTCTCTGTCACCTGAAGATCAGCTTCATCAGGTGGGCACTGAGTGCTGCTGTCACTGGGTTCAATTTGTGGGCTTCAAAGCGGGCATTAAATTTACAAAGCTCATCCAGGAGAGAAGCACAGGGGTTGAGAGGCACACTGGGTTTAGATGTATAGTCCGTAATCACCTGCTGAGTCACAGCCTCTGTAGTCAACGTCCAGTGTGTCCCTATATTGTCTTTTAGCAGCTTTGATGGCTCTCTTTGAGTCATACCTGGATTTTTTTTGTGGAATTCATTGTCCCCTGATTTAAAAGCAGTGTACACTCCCTCAGCCTCAGGCGAATGTTGCTGTTAATCCAGGGCTTCTGGTTAGAGTCGGAGCGAGTAGACCTGATTGGGATACAGTTACCCACACAGAATCTAACATACCCAGTGACCTATTCAGCATACTCATCCAAATTCGAGGCTTAATCCTTAAAGATTGACCAGTCTGTTGATTCAAAACGTCCCTTAAGTTTGGATTCATGTTCTATAGTCCCGCACTGTACTGTCCTCACAGTGAGGCTGTCCACACTTCACTTTCTGCTTGTAGGCAGGAAGCAAGAGCACTACGGGGTAAGGCATTCATTAGGCCACCCTTACCCGAGGGATAGTGGGTGTAGATCGGTGTAGTGTTCGGGGACTCGTCGTTCTCCAGCGACCCCTCTGGCCCACCCGGGCGCCTGCAGCCAAGCAACTGAAAGCATTTTCCGTACGCCTCCTTCGCGGCCTGAAGGTGATGCAATCCATGCAAGGCTTCAGCGTGTAAACTAGCGAGAGCAGCCGACACGAGTTTGAAGGAAGCTGGTGTTATGCCTATCTCCTTCCTGTGGAAACGTGAGCCAGGGGAGTTATTCAACAAGAGTTCTGGCCATATGCCATTGGGTTAATCGGGTGGGATAAGGGGGAAAACTAGAAATAAAAAAAATAAAAAAAGAGGAAGCAAGAGCACTGACAAGTGGTCAGATTTCCCAAAGTGAGTTCGTGAGATAGACCTGTAAGCTGCTTTGACCATGGAGTAACAGTGGTCGAGAGTCTTATTGCCTGTGGCTGGGCAGGTGACGTGTTGGTAGAATTTTGGTGGCACAGATTTAAGGTTACAGTGGTTACAGTCCCCCGTCACAACTGAAATGTACTCAAGGTGTAAGTTCTCCTGCCTGAAGGTGGGATGGATCACGTGGAGATCAAAGATGGCGCAGTCCTACTGCGAGTCGCTACAAGCTATGAGCTACTCTCGCTGTTTTTTTGTTTCGTGTTATATGTTGCTGTTGTTGCACAAAAAACACATCTTGCACAATTACCTATGATCGCTTGACTTACTGGACAGATTAGACGTTGCCAACGGCTGGAAGCTGCGGGACTTGCTGAGAGTGATTACCTACAACAAACAGGTAGCACACCATGTAGTAATAGTCCTGCTGGAGGGGAGGTAAACGAAGTGGTTCCCTGGTGAGGCAACGATGGCATCCTACCAGGCCCCCGATTCCCAGCGTATTGCTGTCTAATGCCCAGTGCCTCGACAACAAGCTGGACGAACTTCATTGCTGGATAAGCTGTCAAAGGGACACGAAGGACTGCTGCTTGTTCTGCTCTACAGAGCCTTGGCGGGACCCTAATACACCTGATAGGGGAGGGCTTTTCTGTGCACTGCATGGACCGTTCCATGATGACTACTGGCAAGGTAAAATAGGTGGTGGTGAGGGGCGTCCGGGTAGTGTAGCAGTCTATCCCGTTGCCTACCAACGCAGATATTGCCGGTTCGAATCCCCGTGTTACCTCCGGGTTGTTCGGTGGTCCCTACAGACACAATTAGCTGTGTCTGTGGGTGGGAAGGCGGATGTGGATATGTGTCCTGGTTCGCTGCACTAGCGCCTCCTCTGGTCGGTCGGGGCGCCTGTTCAGCGGGGAGGGGGAACTGGGGGGAATAGCGTGCTCCTCCCACGCGCTACGTCCCCTTGCTGAAACTCCTCACTGTCAGGTGAAAAGAAGCGGCCGGTGACTCCACATGTATGGGAGGAGACACGTGGTAGTCTGCAGCCCTCCCCGGATCGGCAGAGGGGGCAACCCGGACGGCTCGGATGAGTGGGGTAATTAGCCAAGTACAATTGGGCAGAAAAAGGGGGGGGGGTGCTTCTTTGTTAACAATTCATGGTGCACTGACGTGGAAATAGTTTCTCAGTGCTGTTCGCCAGTGTAGGCACAACTAACGGTAAGGTGCAGACCCCTCTATCTCCCGGGGGGAATCCCCCTGTGTGTTGTCTATGTAGCTGGTGTTAGTAGATAGGACCCATTCTGTTTGTTTACAATGATTAAACTGACTATATTGTGCACCACCTGGCACACAGCAAACATGGTTGAACACAGGAGTCCGCACATGTGCATAACGAGGTGTGTGTGTGTGTGTGTGTGTGTGTGTGAGACTTCCCTTCTGGGATCTCCACAGTGGGAGGTGGCACCAGGGTAGAAGTGCATGGTACAGTAGAGAGTATGACGTAAGGACACAGTGTCTTCCATGACCCTAAAGCCACGGTCTAAAGCCCTTTAAAATGTCACCTTAGTTTGTGTGTGTGTGTGCAATGCATGCTTAAAGGTCTGCTGTTATTTTGGCAGCGCTGCACTAATTATTAATATAAGGGTCACACAATGTAAAGCGTAAATGCGTAGTGACATGTGACCGCAGGCAGGGAGGGACATTTACAGTTCAACATGCTACACACTGATTCTTCAGCACACGTCACACTTAACCCGTCGTGATTTAAAGGCTAAACTGAAGTCATTAACCTGTGGACCTGCACGGCGATTTAATCATGCCATCTTCCCATCTGACAACTGCGTAGGGATGTGCATGACTGCAGTGCCTCGTGCCGACACACTGTAAATCCCTGCAATGTTATTTCAACTTTCCTCATTTTGCAAAAAAAAGATTTCGGCTGAGTCGGTTGCTGCTTGAGGCCTGTTACGATGCTACGGTTTCATTTAGCAGGCGCTTTTATCCAGAGCGACGCACATCTGGGAGTTAATACAACACAAGCAAGGATCTAGTCAGGAGGCGACAACACAAGCGCCAAAAAACTACGTTCAAGTCCGATAGGTCGCCTCACAGCAAGAAGGTCCTTGGTTCGAGCCTCGGGGTTGTCCAACCTTGAGGGTCATCCCGGGTCGTCCTCTGTGTGGAGTTTGCATGTTCTCCCCGTGTCTGCGTGGGTTTCCTCCGGGTGCTCCGGTTTCCTCCCAAAGTCCAAAGACATGTAGGTCAGGTGACTTGGCCGTACTAAATTGTCCCTAGCTGTGTGTGTGTGGGCCCTGTGATGGACTGGCGGCCTGTCCAGGGTGTCTCCCCACCTGCCGCCCAATGACTGCTGGGATCGGCTTCAGCATCCCGCGACCCTGAGTAGGATAAGCGGCTTGGATAATGGATGGACGGAAGTCCGATAGGACCTAGGTAATGTTATTCCTTAACCCAGTGTTCCCCAACGCAGTCCTCAAGGACCCCCTATCCTGCAGATTTTCATTGCAACCCTGCATAGGTAGCCCTGCTTATACTTACTCAACCAATCATCTCACAGCACTTAATTATGCAAGGTGTGCAACGTCTGACATAATTCATTGCTGATTGGTTGAATAACTACCAACAGGTACCTATCTGCAGGATAGGGGGTCCTTGAGGGCTGGGTTGGGAAACACTGCCTTAACCCACAATTATCTTATTGTTTTAAATATCATTTTAATTCTAATCAATGTATAATAAAAGCATTCAGATTTGAGTCCTCCGTCTTTTTTCGAGTCCACCTCAGTAGGACGATGCATCCATCCAAGTTAGCTGCACCTTTTTACCTGAGATGACATAGCACCCAGTCGCCATGCCTTTGAGTGTGAGTGCCTTCCTGCGTCCTCCAGGGGCTGATTAGTTTACTCCCCTTTAGACCTTCACACCAAACTTCATTACAGAGCAGTCTGACTTTTTGGACTGGGGCCCTCCCTGGTAAGAGGTTTGTTTTGTTTTTGTTTTTTTTTGTTTTTTTTCATACTCTACACCATCTCTGAGACGGTGTAGAGTATGAACACAGTCTGATGACTGGGAATGAGCTGGAATGGACTCAGGTGGTGTCCTCCACTGGATGAAGTCAAGTCTGTGGGAGGCGTCCAATCTCTACCTGGCTCCTGAAATGCACACCTACACAAGAGCCAGGAGTCCACAAAAAAAAAAAAACATGAAAAAAAGAAAAGAAAATCTTTCAGAGCTGATGGGACAGGACAGGCTAGACCCCTGAACCTTTCAGCTTCCGCTGTGGGAAGATGGCAGCCTGAATTCACATTTACAGCAGACGTCTGCGTCTAAGTTTGTGTCTTCGTTTGATGGCTGGGAGAGCTTGGCGCTGGATCGCCTGGGACAGCTTGGTCTGCTGTGTCCTGTGGGCCCAGGGACCACGGCCTTGCCTGGAGCTGCGCCTGAAGAGGAAACACCGAGGGCGGTCTGAGAGGACGCGGAAGCGGGACGGGCTAAGCTAATTATGCAACATCCAGCTGTCCTCCGTGTGGGTTTTGAGGGCAAAATGATCAGCTGTCACACTCCAGCAGAGGCTGAGGCATCCTACTCAAGGACCGTAGAGTCGACCTGAACTGATCCGACAGACTGAACGTCAGTCAGTAAGCTCTGGGGACATTTGGATAGGATGGGGCTGTGCTGAATATCACACTGCCACCGGCTGTTCATTTGATCTGAACTGATCATATGTGTTTTATGTTGTTTACTTGTTCGCCGGTGAGCCGTGTATTTAGCCAGAAAGGCTAGCCCAGGTAACACAACCTGTTTGCCACAGACCAGGCTAGTCCTCTACACAGGTTTTGAACCGATATACAGATGTAGTTTAATTATTTTCATTCATTCTTCTCTTTTTCTTTTTCAGGGGTCGCCACAGCGGATGTGACAGTTTCCATCGGTACCATGTGAGGGCACGGCACCGATGGCGGGCGTTGTTAACGCAGGCCTCGACTGATCCGGTATGGTCTTGTCAATCCACACACTGATTTGGCAAAATTTTACGTCGGATGCCCTTCCAGACACAGCCGCTCACCCTGTGGACGGGGGCACAGGTAAAGCCCTGGAGGCCACCCCAGTATTCATGGACTTGAGCCCATGCCTGTCGCCTAATTTTTAATTCACTCATTCATTTGTTTTATTTTTACAAGTTACACAAGTTAATGTAAGTGTCGGGTGTTCACTCAATATGGTGCAGCCATATTTCGATATTTGGGAGCCTCCTTAGGAGAACTGAGTACTGGATAGGGAGGTATGTGCTGCAGGAAGTTGTGCAGTTATAGATGCCTGCTCTTCGCCTCGTCTGGGGAGGTAAACATGGGACTGGGTTTTTTTTTTTGTTTTTGTTTTTTTTTTTTTCCCTCTGGGTTAGTGTCCGAGGAAGGCATTACGAGGGTTGTAAGGGGGTGACGATTGCCTTTAAAATAATCACAGTGAACAGAAGCTTTACGTTGACATTCATTCTGGCGGAGATTTGTTGTACGTTTGTTTCCTTTGTATTTGATGTGCTGCCTACAAGTCACACAACATTCAAGTGGTCTTTTTCATGTTACATATACACTTCATTCCATACCTACATACACATACTAGGCCTATTCTTAATACATGTTTTCATCAGCACTAACCCCAGTGGCTGATTCCTGTAAGATCGGGAGCATGCCCGGTAGGCTGATCTCATGGAACGTGAAAGGTTTGACTGGGCCAGTAAAGCAGACAAGGGCGTTTCACGTCTGAAGGGACTGCAGACAGATATAGCATTTCTGCAAGAATCACACTTCCGTGACTTGGACCAAAATCGACTGCGTAAATCCTGGGTGGGTCAGATCTTCCACTCTAAATGTAATACTGAGTCCAGAGGTACAGCTGTATTAACCCACAAAAAAGTCCCCTTCTTTCCAGCTGACATTATTCCTGACCCACAGGGTCGTTATATTATAGTACCTGGGTCCCTGTCCCAAACGCCAGTTTTGCTGGTTAACATCTATGCCCCCAACTGGGATAATGCTGAATTTGTAACCAAGCTCTGTTTTCTTTTTCCCAGTCTTTACTCACTATTTAACCCTAGGTGGGGACTTGAACTGGGTGATTGACCCCAAACTGGACCGCTGCAGTCCTAAAAATACTTCCCCCTCTAAAATGTCCAAAGCAATATCATCATATATGAACCAAACAGGCTGTGTGGGCCCATGGAGATTTCTTTACCCAAAGACCAAAGAATTTTCATTCTTTTCTCGTGTGCATCGCTTGTATACTAGAATAGATTATTTTTTCATTGACAAGACACGTCTCTGTTTTGTTAAATCAGTAGAATATAAAGCCATTGTCATCTCAGATCATGCCCCTCTCTTACTAGAATTGGCCTTCCCATCTGCTGCCACCCAACACCCTCTATGGAGATTAAATTCCTCTCTATTATCCGACAAACCATTTTGTGATTATCTATCCTCATCCATTGATTATACGTCCTCGTCTCTTAGAAACTAACAAAACTGATGCTGTTTCTCCTTCATTGTTTCGGGAAACACTGAAAGCTGTTCTCAGGGGCCGAATTATTTCTTACTGTTGTCATGCTGTTAAACAGCGCAGGATCAAAATACAAGAACTGACTGAATCCATTTTAGACCCGGGTCGACAGTACTCAGAGACACCTACTCCAGAGTTATATAAAAAGAGATTGGGCCTCCAGAATTCGACGTACTATCTACTACCAAAGCGGCACAACTGTTGCTCCATACACGCAGTACTTTTGATGAATATGGAGACAAGGCAAGTCGGCTCCTTGCTCATCAAATAAGACGTAAATCTGCGTCATGCATGATTTCCCAAACTGTGGACTCCTCTCAAAATTTAACCTCTGACTCTGCTATCATTAATAATACATTTTCGTCTCACTACTCCAGCCTGTATACCTCAAGAGTCAAGATCCTTTATTGTTACGTCTCGTTATAAAAGTACAAGAGAGTAAAATTCTTGTGTTTCGGCTCCCCAACACTGCAGCAACAATAGCAATAAAATACCAACAAAACACAACAAAAAAGCAGTAATAATAATAGATAGTGTGCGGTGTATGTAAGGTGCTGTGTGTATGAAGGCCCTGCCTTAATAAATGTGCATACGTGTGTAGTTGTTTGCATATCTGTGTGTTTGTGTATGCCAAGTGTGTGTGTGTGTGTGTGTGTGTGTGTGTGTGTGTGTGTGTGTGTGTGTGTGAACTGATGATCTGCTGAAGACCATAGGTCAGTACCAGTCAGTCCAGCACCAGGCTTAGTGTCTTTAATGTTCTTTGTTCAAAAGCCTGGTTGCTTGGTGGGAAAAGCTGTTCTGGAGTCTACTTGTCCGGGCTTTGGCTGCGGTACCGCTTGCCTGACAGTAGCAGCTGGAACAGTCCATAGTTGGGGGCGCTGGGGTCTTTGATAATCCTACAGGCTTTGCTGACACAACGTCCATTGTATATGTCCTGGATGGAGGGAAACTCACATCCACTGATGTCCTGGGCCGTCCGCACAACCCTCTGCAGTGTTTTGCGGTTGTGGGCAGGACAGTTCCCATGCCAGGCGGTGACGCATCCAGTCAGGACGCTTTCGGTTGTGCCTGTGTAGAAGGCCCGTAGAATCTTGGGCCCCATGCCGAACTTCATGAGTTGCCTGAGGTGAAAGAGGCGTTGCTGTGCCTTTTTCACCACATGGCTGGTGTGTTCATCCCAGGTGAGGAATGAACACACCAGAAGCCAGAATCCGAAGCCCCTAGTGACATAACACTCTTGAATAATTTTCTTAATAACTTAGAAACTCCTTTTTTACTGTTTTGGTGGATAATATTTCAGAGGACCAGACAGGTTTTATGAAAGGCCGCCACTCTTTTTCTAATGTACGTCGTCGACTCCTCAGTGTTGTTCATGCTGCATCTCCATCAGATGCCGCAGAGGTAGTTATCTCATTAGATGCAGAAAAAGCATTCGACAGGGTGGAATGGGGATATTTATCTGCCGTCTTGAAAAAATTTGGTTTTGGGGAAAAATTCACATCAGTGGTCCACTCTATTCCTCTCCACAGGCTTGAGTCTGCACCAATAATCTATGTTCTCCATACTTCCTCCTCTCATGAGGAACTCGTCAGGGCTGCCCCCGTCGCCTCTTTTATTCGCTATAGCCATTGAACCCCTCTCCATAGCTCTAAAAGCATCCCCATTGATTAAGGGCATCCGTCATTGGGGTATTGAACATCGTTTGTCCTTATATGCAGATGACCTAATATTATATGTCACTGACCCTGTTGCCTGTGTACCAGAAATATTAGATGTATTGAACAACTTTGGCCATTTCTCTGGATATAAATTAAATTTCACAAAGAGCAAGTGTTTTTCGGTTAACAACTCAGAATTAATGCTCAACCAAGGTGAACGTCCTTTTCTTTTTTTCTAAAACTAGTTTTAAATACCTGGGTATAAAAATCGCTCACCCCATTAAATCTCTACATAAAGAGAATTTTACAACGGTGGTGGGAAAAGTGAGATCAGACCTTTAGAGATAGAAGGTTATTCCTTTATCTTTAACTGGCAGAGTTCAATGTGTGAAAATGAATGTTTTGTCATGACTTCTTTATCTTTTTATGTGTTTGCGTCTTTTTCTGCCCAAATCTTTTTTCTTCTCAGTTGAAGCTTGACCTCAACCTTTTAATGGAGGAGCCGCATCCCTTGTATAAATAAGCCTCTGCTTCAGAGAAACAGGTCAAAGGGGGGGCTTCGCTCTTCCAAACTTTGTTTTATTATTGGGCAGCAAACATACAAAAGATAGTTTTTTTGGCTACATCATCCACACAGGGACTGGTGCCATATGGAGGCTGACCCGTGTTCATATCCCCTTTGAGCTCTTGTTTGCACCCCCTTACTGTCATCCCCCTTCTGAAGTGCCTCTAGCCCCATTGTCATATCCATGCTTAAAGCTTGGACACAATTCCGTCAACATTTTAAATTTCTCCGTACTGGTATCTATTTGTAATAATCATTTATTCCTCCCTGCAAAGCTGGAGGCTATTTTTGGGCAGTGGAACAGAAGGGGACTAAAATAATTGAGTGCTCTTTATATTGATGGTGTCTTTGCTAGTGTGAGACCCTATCTGCCAAATTTGACCTGTCCGGCTCAAACCTTTTTCAATATTTTCAATATGCCAATTCTTAAAAACCCATAACCTGCAATTTCCGGTATTACCACCTCTATTACTTATCTAATGGTCAATAACCAAATTATATATTTCAAAGACCATACTCTTAGCAATATTAAGCGCACCTGGGAGAAAGAGTTGGGTACAGAGCTTGATAATGACTGGTGGGAGAGGGCTATTGCATGTGTCAACTCCTTCTCCTCCTGTGCCCGTTTGGATCTAATCCAGTTTAAGGTTATACATCGAATGTGGGTGTGGGAAGATGACGGCGCAAATGCACGTTTGCAGCGGCCTCACCCAGAACCGTCCATGCAGTGTCTTTGTCCACGTCTGCATCAAAGTTTGTGTCTTCATTTGATGGCTGGGGGAGCTGGCGCTGGATTGGCTGGGAGAGCTTGGTCTGCCGCTCCTGTGGGCCCAGGGACCATGGCTCCGCCTGGAGCTGTGCCCGAAGATGAAACACCAAGGGTGGTCTGACAGGACGCGGAAGCAACACGCTAAGCTAACTGCTAGCCCATGCAGACCAGCAATTCTGATAACACCAAGGGTGGTCTGGTGGTGGCCTCGCCTAGCGTTGACTATGTTTTTGGTGTCATTGTGTGTCGAAGGGTGTCTGGCTGGGTGAGCTGGCATTGGATCAGCTAGAGGAGCTTGGTCTGCTGCGTTTGGTGGGCCCAGGGACCACGGCCCTGCGTGGCGCTGCGCCCAAGTAGGAAACACCGAGGGCGGTTTGACAGGACGCGGAAGCGGGGCAGGCTAAGCTAACTGCTAGCCATGCAGCCTGGCAGTTCCGACAGTCATCCTGGCATTTGCTCTCTTGAACAGTGACTTTTATATATATATATATATATATATGTTGGATATATGTGTTTTGTGGGTTGTTTTTTTTTGTATATAGTATATAGTATGTGTTCTTGTAAATTGGATATGTGTTTTTGTTTTTGTGTTGCACTGCTGTGGGCTGGGGGAAACGATATTTTGATTAATTTCATGTACTACTCCTACTACTACTTTCGGCTGCTCCCGTTAGGGGTCACCACAGTGGATCATCCATGTCCATCTCTTCCTGTCCTCTGCATCTTCCTCTGTCACACCAGCCACCTGCATGTCTTCCCTCACCACATCCATAAACCTCCTCTTTGGCCTTCCTCTTCTCCTCTTCCCTGGCAGCTGCATATTCAGCATCCTTCTCCCAATATACCCAGCATCTCTCCTCCACACATGTCCAAACCATCTCCATCTCACCTCTCTTGCTTTGTCTTCTTGCCTCTCTTGCTTTGTCTTGTTTCATTTCATGTACGCGAGTGCATGAAATGACAAATAAATGTCCCTGATTCCTCAATTCATCTCTCTAACTTTCAAAACTTTACCCTGAAGTAGATGACAAATGTGACCACTTTGCAAAATCCCCAGCTGACACGTGTTCTGGTCATGCCCGAAATGTTCTAGTCCTCCTTTTTTTGAAATAATTTCTGAAGTCATTGGAGTGGAGGCTCTACCTGGTGTAAGGATAGCTATTTTCCCATCGATGCAGCTCTTCTTGTTCACAGGATACTCCTTTGGGGCGGCATGGTGGCCCAGTGGTTAGCACTGTTGCCTCACAGCAAAAAAGTCCTGGATTCGAACCCCAGGCCATCCCAGATCCTTTCTGCGTGGAGTTCGCATGTTCTCCCCAATGTATGGTGGGTTTCCTCCGGGTGCTCCGGTTTCCTCCCACCATCAAAAAGACATGCATGTTAGGGTTAATACTCCTGCCTGTGTCCCTGAGCAAGGCAGTGGAAAGAAGAGCTGGAGTTGGTCCCCGGGCGCTGCAGCTGCCCACTGCTCCTATACAATAGGATGGATAAAATGTAGAGAACCAATTCATTATAAGAATGCAATTCATTGTAAGATTACAATGACGGAATAAAGTGGCTTTCTTCTTCTTTGGGAGTCCCCTGCACCCCGTTCGTCATCATCCCTGATAGAGGACATGAGGCTGTTGCTTAAACTAGAAAAAATAAAATTTGCCAGTCGTGGATCAGCCCAGAAATTTTACTCTGCCTGGCAGCCCTTCATATCTTATTTTGACCGACTACCAGTGCTTCCCTGTGATTAAGACCACGTGCAGCATCCCTGCGACCCTGAGAGCAGGATGAGCGGTTTGGATAATGGATGGATGGATGTCTTCATTTTAATTGGATGCTGTGTATCTGTGTAGTCTACTATAGTCAAGTCAAATCAGTTTTATTTGTGTAGCCCAATATCAGAAATTACAAATTTGCCTCAAGGGGATACTGTACTATACTTATGGCATATATTTTTCTCCAATCATTAAAATGTATGACATCATAAAGCATGACTTATGTAAATAGAAATTACTACTGATAGCTCATTTGTACGTGGTGCTCTGTACTCCATGTTCCTGACCTTGGTACTTATGGGATCATTGACTGCATCTTGTTGATGTAAACCTCTCTAACCTATTTTATTTGTATTTTGTAGTTTTTGATTAATCTTGTAATTGATGGTACTGTAATTCATGTTTATTTTTTATTTTTAACTTTTTTTTCCATCGACAATGGGTGAGGGTCCGGTGGGAAGGGGGATTACCAAAATGTGGAGGGTCAATCATTTCCATTTATATTGTATTTGTATGTTTGGATTTTTTTTGTTTTTTTGTTTTTTGTAAACCCAATATTCTTTCCAATAATATTATTGGGGAAAAAGGTCAAAAATAGAGATGAGTGTCCATCTGAAGTTTCCGGAGTCCAAAGTGATGTCTTAAAACTCTTCATTTAGTTTGACTGTTGGCGATGAGTTGTTGCCTCGAGTGAAGGAGTTTCAAGTATCTCGGGGTCTGGTTCACGAGTGAGGGTAGAGTGGAGCAGGAGATTGGCAGGTGGATTTGGTGCAGCATCAGCAGTAGCGGTGAAGAGGGAGCTGAGCCGGAAGGCAAAGTTCTCAATTTACCAGTCAGTCTTCGTTCCAACCCTCACCTATGGTCATGAGCTTTGGGTAGTGACTGAAAGGGTGAGATCGTGGATACAAGCGGCTGAAACGAGTTTCCTCCGTAGGGTGTCTGGGCTCAGCCTTAGAGATAGGGTGAGGAGCTCGGACATCCGGAGGGAGCTCGGAGTAGAGCCGCTGCTCCTTCGCATCGAAAGAAGCCAGTTGAGGTGGTTCGGGCATCTGATCAGGATGCCTCCTGGGCGCCTTCCTTTGGAGGTTTTACCGGGCACGGCCAACTGGGAGGAGACCCCGGGGTAGACCCAGAACTCACTGGAGGGACTACATGTCCAATCTGGCCTGGGAACGCCTTGGGATCCCCCAGGAGGAGCTGGAGGGCGTTGCTGGGGAGTGGGACGTCTGGAGTGCCCTACTTAGCTTGCTGCCACCGTGACCCAACCCCGGAGGAGCAGCTGATGAATGAATGAATGCATAGTCTGACCAACAGCCAAAAAAACCTCAAGTTTTCATTTCCTAACAATGTAAATCAGAAGAGGGCGAACTAATCGTAGGATTTATGAAACCGCAACCAACATATGTTTTGTATTTGTACCTGATGAATGACTCAAATGATTAATCAATGAGCAAAATTGTAATCGACTAATTTTTTGTTGACTCTCTAATCGATTAATCGTTTCGGCACCACGTGTAAAACTGCTTAGTGTTTGTGTTATGTGATGCCACCTGTTACACACTGTCCAGTATCGAGCCTTTCAAAGCCAATGAAAACGTATTAGAGAAACAAAAAAGGTTTATAAAATGACAGAAAAGCAGGCAGCCCAGCATTTCAGCTTGCTGCCTGCGTCAGAGGCTGGGTCAGTTAAAACTCACCAGCTGGAAAAGTCGGAAGCAGAATGTTTAAAAATACTGCAAAAAAACACACAATCTGAACAAGTGGGATTTATTACCCCACAGAAATAGCTCATCATCTTGTTTTAAGAATCATTTACTCATCAAATGCTGACTATGTTAAGATTACTCATACTTATTTAAGAATATTTCTGTCTTGAGGTATTTACCTTAATTTCATCTTAAAAAGAGTATTTTTTTAGATTTTTACAAACATTTTGTGGAGAACTGCTTGAACCATTAAACTCTGGTTTTATCATTTTGCGTCCTTCAGGTAAACAAGTGAAAACTACTTGAAGAAAAAAATGTTTTGTTTTGTTTTTTTGATATACTTTATTAATCCCTGAGGGGAAACGTCTCTCTGCATTTAATCCGTCCTAGCTATGTAGCTAGGAGCAGTGGGCAGCCACCGTGCAGCGCCTGGGGACCAACTCCAGTTCGTCCTGCCATGCCTTGCTCAGGGGCACAGACAGGAGTGTAAACCCTAACATGCATGCTTTTTGATGGTGGGGGAAACCAGAGCACCCAAAGAAAACCCAAAACAGGCACGGGGAGAACATGCAAACTCCACACAGAGGATGACCTGGGATGAACCCCAGCGTTGTCCAACCCTGGGCTTCGAACCCAGGACCTTCTTGCTGTGAGGCGACAGCAATAACCACTGCGCCACCCAAATATATATGAAATACATATATATTGTATATATGACATACAACTCACTACACTGGGGGATTATTTTATGTGTCTCCGCTATTTTCTTAATTGAACATGCAAAATTTTGTCTCAGAATGATATGACATGATATGACATAGTGTGACACATGATATGACACACAATGACACATGACATATGATATGACACATGACATGACATGATGACACATGATATGACATATATGACACATGATACTACACATGACATATGACACGATGACATGATATGACATGACATATATGATGATATATGATATGACACAATATTACATGGTGTGACATGATATGACATGGTGTGACACAACATATGACACATCACATGACATGACACAATATGACACATGATATGACACGATTTGACACATGATATAACATATATGACATGACATTACGTATGATGTGACACATGACATGATATGACACGTGCTGTCACTCATGATATGACATGATATGACACGTGGTATGACATGATATGACACATGATATGATAGGACATAAATGATATCATATAACATGACATTACATATGATGTGACATGATATGACGTGGTATAACATGATATGACATATACCATCATTTGACATGACATTACATATGTGACACTTGACATGATATGACACATGATGTCACACGTGATATGACATGATATGACGCGTGGTTTGACACATGATATGACATTACATATGATATGACACATGATGACACGATATGGCATATGTTGTGACACATGATATGACATGACATATGACACGATATGACATGACATATGACATATGACATGGCATTACATATGATGTGACACATGACATGATATGATGCACGATGTCACACATGATATGACACATGGTATGACACATGATATGACATGATATGACATGAACTGGTTCAGCATTATAACTGATAAACATTCTGCATCATATTTTCATATATTCAAGAACACGTTGGGCGTTTCAGGACAGGCAGAGATTTTAATCGCACAGCTCTTGACGCTTGAGTCGACGCTGGTGGAAGAGGAATGTAAATGTGTGATATTTCCTTTATCAATAAGTGTTAACTTGATACGAGACAAGCGTCTCGCCGAGGGACACCAAAGGCATTTCTGTGTTAAGTCATGAATTTTTAATTTTGGTTTGCCATTTAGAATGTACATCTAATTAGACTTCTGCGTCCCCGGAGGCACAGAGAAAATGATTCTACAGTTAATTTGATAGTTAAAGGCAATGAGCTGGTAATCTAAGCAGACGCCTACTAAATTGTTCTGCAACAGCATGTGACTGCCGCGCATTCTTTTATGTTTACAGCGTGAAGCCAGCAGAGTTGGTTTAACACCAAAAAAAAGAAAAACCCACCAAAATATTTCAGCTAGACTCCATCAAACATTGATGGAGCAGAAAAATGAATAAAATATACAGGAGTGATCCCGGGGTCACACAGGTGTTCTGTTTACCAAGTAACTTTTACACCAATGAAGGGATTTTTCTGTTTGACATTGGAAGTTCTGACGGCCTGTCTGATACTTCTCATTTAATCCCTAAAATAGACAGCAGACTCGTTGGGTTGCTTGTGGAGGGGGGGGGAGGTGTTGGGGGGGTTCAGTTGAGCCCCCCAACACTGGCAAACAAATATTGTTCAGGGTGAAAGAGAAGAGGGGTTGTGAGTCAGAAGTTTTGTTTTTGCGTCGCTCGGTTGAGGTCTTCGGCACTGCTCTTTCTGGAGTTTTCCAGAACTCCAGAAATATAAACTTAGCACAGAAAGTAAGGAAATGTGTGTTTGGTAGATTATGTCTTTGTTGTAACAATCCTTCTTGGCAATAAATCTTATATCAGGCAGCTGATTGTCAGCACCTGGGGTACCAGAAGCTCAAAACGAGAGTCAACAGCAACATAAGCTGTTTGGCATTGGCGGAGAAGATTTTACAAATTTGTCATGGGCGCAACCCACATACTCAGCTCTGCTGCTCATCCCACAAACGCATGTTCCTTACAAATGTGGCCCCATTTAAAAGGCAAATAAACAGGCTTTCCAACGGTAGAAGAATTATTGTCGAGAAGCATTGTTACGACAAAGAAATAATCTACCAAACACACATTTCCTTTACTTTTTGTGCTAAGTATATTTAACCCCTGCAGATGCATTGACGCCCATTATATTCTCAATTGTGGAACTGAAGTGATCAAGAAGATCATTGGCAGAGAGTTGGAGTAAGGGGTAGGTGACACAGAGATAAACCACAAACAATGCAAATGTATCCCCCCCCCTCCCCCTTTTAATCCCCAAAGTATCCGGCCAATTACCCCACTCTTCCTTGCCATCCCGGTTGCTGCTCCACAAGGAGTGTAAGAAAATATCGGTACACTCGAGTATCACAATATTATCTTTTGTGATACTGTATCGATTCTCAAACCCACGATATCGATTTTTTTGTTTACATGTAAAGGTTCGTGACAAACTTTTTGTGTTGTGTGTAACCCCACGACCGCTAGATGGCAGTGTTGTGATCTTTCTTCAGCCATTTGACTCTTCCACTCCAACCCAACAATGTAAACTGAGACAGGAAGTAGCATAAGCGCAAAGAACACAGGCCTATGAAACCGCAATATATCGCCTTTCTTACAGTATCGTGATATATCACCTTTCTTACAGTATCGTGATATATCACCTTTCTTACAGTATCGTGATATATCACCTTTCTTACAGTATCGTGATATATCACCTTTCTTACAGTATCGTGATATATCACCTTTCTTACAATATCGTGATATATCACCTTTCTTACAGTATCGCCATATATCACCTTTCTTACAGTATCACCATATATCGCCTTCTTACAGTATCGCCATATATCACCTTTCTTACAGTATCACAATATATCACCTTTCTTACAGTATCACAATATATCACCTTTCTTACAGTATCGTGATATATCACCTTTCTTACAGTATCGTGATATATCACCTTTCTTACAGTATCGCGATATATCACCTTTCTTACAGTATCACAATATATCACCTTTCTTACAGTATCACAATATATCACCTTTCTTACAGTATCGTGATATATCACCTTTCTTACAGTATCGCGATATATCACCTTTCTTACAGTATCGCGATATATCACTTTTCTTACAGTATCACAATATATCACCTTTCTTACAGTATCGTGATATATCACCTTTCTTACAGTATCGCGATATATCACCTTTCTTACAGTATCGTGATATATCACCTTTCTTACAGTATCGTGATATATCACCTTTCTTACAGTATCGTGATATATCACCTTTCTTACAGTATCGCCATATATCACCTTTCTTACAGTATCGTGATATATCACCTTTCTTACAGTATCGCCATATATCACCTTTCTTACAGTATCGCCATATATCACCTTTCTCACAGTATCGCCATATATCACCTTTCTTACAGTATCGCGATATATCACCTTTCTCACAGTATCGCGATATATCGTGATATATTGAATCATAACCCTGTATCGTGATACATATCATGACGCCAGATTCTCACCAACACACAGCACTCCGCTGATCCGGGGAGGGCGTCAGACTACCACATGCCTCCTCCCATACATGTGGAGTCACCAGCCGCTTCTTTTCACCTGATAGTGAGGAGTTTCACCAGTGCGACGTAGCGCGTGGGAGGATCTTATTCCCCCCAGTTCCCCCTCCCCCCCGAATAGGCGCCCCGACCCACCAGAGGAGGCGCTAGTGCAGCGGCCAGGACACACATCCACAGCCGTCTTCCCACCCGCAAACACGGCCGATTGTGTCTGTAGGGAAGCCCAACCAAGCCGGAGGTAACACGGGGATTCGAACCGGCGATCCCCGTGTTGATAGGCAACGGCATAGACCGCCACGCCACCCGGACGCTCCCAGTGTAGTGTGATATTCTGCAATGATAACTGATATACCTTGTTATCACTTTCAGATCTCGCGGGCTGCGGGAGTGATTTACATATCGAGGAAAACGCAACGTGCACATAGTACCGTCCTGAAGGAGGCCTGCTGCTGCTGCCTGGCTGGCTGGCTGCTGTAGACTCACACAGGGACGGGAGGACAGACGTGTCTGTGTGAAACAGCCTCCAGTGGGATTCTGTAGCCACCGCTAGTCTTTATCACACACGTCCAATCTGAAATACGGCCACTTTGAAATCAACAATCCTGTCATTGTCAGGCTGAGGTACGCAAAGATGTAGAGAGATGACAAGTGGACTGAAAATAGATGATGATGATGACGAAGATGGCAGCTATGATGATGATGTGATCATCATGGTGAAGATCTCAATGCTAATATTCATAATGCAATGGTGTGTGTGTGTGTGTGTGTGTGTGTGTGTGTGTGTGTGTGTGTGTGTGTGTGTGTGTGTGTGTGTGTGTGTGTGTGTGTGAAAGCCGCTAAGTGATAACAGGCTCTTCTCTGTAATGTGGCCACATGGAGAAGTGTCTCATATTTCCAGGGTGTTCAGCCTCATTGTCCATGAACCGTGACTAACGCACAATATTCATGTTAAAATGAGAACACAGCTATCAGTGTGGTTCAAGGCTTTGAAGGGAGCGCAGCAGCAGCCTCCCTCCCTCCCTCCTCCTCTGCTGCCATACTTCTGAGCCCAGAGCTGTCTTTTCCACCACTTTATTAGGAAGGGGCAAGGAGAACACGTGTACACTCTCTCTCTCTCTCTCTCTCTCTCTCTCTCTCTCTCTCTCTCTCTCTCTCTCTCTCTCTCTCTCTCTCTCATGCAAATGCACACGTGAATGTTATGCACATTGTGTGCATACATACACAATGCGTGTATGCACACAATGCATGTTATGTGGCGCAATCAGTTTTATTGTTTTGTTCCGTATGCAGCAAGGGCGCCTTAACGCACGGGCTTACTGGGACCTAAGCCCCGGGCCCGGACCTCCGACCGAGACCGAAGACCAGGGGCCTCACGAGATACGAGCTTAAGAAGTGTTTAAACTAAAACGTGCCTGTTCGGAGCAGGCTGGTTGCTTGGCGAGAAAAATCGAGGGACTGCGGGTGTAATCCCCGCCCCCCCCCCGGCCACAATGTGGGTCGCAATGGCAGGGTGGCGCTGTTCGTGTTTTGTAGACTCCGCGGGAAGTGAAGGACTAGAAACGGCGAGTATAAAAAAAAAAATAGATTAACTTTACTGCTCGCAGCTTCCTCAAGAATCGCTCATCCAAACAACTTCGCACTCGACGCTGCACTTCCCTGTGTCCTCAGCAACACACCAGCCAAGTGGGATGTCGGTGGGATGAACGGTGGTCGAGAAAATTGAAGGACAGACCGACAAAGAATCCTTCCATTTTAGTTACTTATGGCCTGGCGGCCTGTCCAGGGTGTCTCCCCACCTGCCGCCCAATGACTGCTGGGATAGGCTCCCCCATCCCCGCCACCCTGAGAGCAGGATGAGCACTTCGGTTGATGGGTGGATGGATGGATTATATATTTGCCCCGCCGCCATGAACGATCTTGAGGCAGAAGTGATTCCCGGCCAGGAGTTTGTGCGCCGTGAGGTCAACACGTCGGCAGTTGCTCAAACTCTTGAGGCGAAGAAAACTGCAGACGGTGTTCCCCAATACGGACAAAGCTTTACGCCTTTTCCTTACCGCTCCGGTCACCAACGCAAGCGGAGAACAGTCTTTCTCTAAACGTCCCTTTGTTAAAAGTAGACTGCGGCAAACCGCAGCAAGAAAGACTGAGCCGCCTCACCCTCATGTACCCCGAGCAGGACATTCTGGGAGACACGACCAAGGAATTATGCACCGAAGAAGACTAGTGTCGTGGTCGTGTGGTCGGGGCTCGCCCGTTCCCCATCCCCTGATTGGTATTTCGGCTCACCCGCGCCCCATTTACATGAGTAACCCCGATTGCCCCATTTGCCTGATTGCCCATGTGGTACCCACCTGATCCCCAGCCCCTTATTTGCCTCGTGGTTGCTGTTCCTGCCCTGCCCTGCTCACCTGTTCTCCATTCCCTAATTGGCGAGCCTGTTGCTGCCCTGCTGACCTGTCCCCCATTTCCCTGATTGGCTGTCTCAGGTTATATATTGCCCCTGGTTGCCCCGGCGCTTTGTCGGGTTGTCACAGACACACACAGACACACATGTAGGGCCTCTCGGTCGCCAGATGTACCACGTACTGTCTCAAGCCTTCCCTGCTGTCTGTGGCGTCTGTTCCTGCTGTCTCGAAGCTCGTTTGTTTTATAGGCTCCAGCATCCCCGCGACCCTGGGTAAGGATAAGCGGTGTGGATGATGGATGGATGGATGGATGGATGTTCTAGCCCAGCCTGTCTCAGAGTCGTGCGTTTTGGGTCCTTCGTTCCTGCCGCGGCGTGACAACCAGAAGGAAGCACTTCCGAAGGTAAGACGGTATAGGATTCTTTACCCGTTCTTTGCAGGTTTGATCTTCTCTTGTTGCCGCTGTGCACACAGGCTGGTAACCTAGCTTCGGCTTGACTTATTGTTGACGTCTTGTCGTATTTTGGTGAGTTTTATATTCTCTTTACTGATAAGTAGGACACTTCATCCACTATGTGTCGCAGTCCGTTGACGCAGGGTGCTGAATGTAGCCAAGACTGATCTTCCCGTGTTACTGCTGTTGTTATTATTTTATCTTTATGACCTGATTATTCGTGCCATTGCTGTAATTATGGGGGGGGGGGAGGAGGCTAAACGTTCATAGCCCCGGGGCCTAGAGTAATGTCCACGGCGTCTATGTGTATGCGCAGTATGGGGTGAGTGTGAATGGATGCTGTAATGAGGTCTGCAAGGTCCCTGTTCACACTGCTGCCCTGGTGTCAATGTGGAAAAGCCTGCCTGGGCATGTGAGACACACACACACACACACACACTCTGTATTACACTATTACAATATTACAGCTGACTGACTGGAGAGAGGACTGTATGAATTATAGACCTGCACGTCAGAGAAAGACAGAGCACCGCACTTACTCATGCACGGACGAGTAAAGTGAGCAAGCGACTGCGTGCACACACCCCCACGTATACAACACATCAAAACGTATGCACGCACACTTGGACAAGCACTGGCACTCTCCTCTTTCACCGTCTTTCTTTCTCTCTGGCATCCCAACAAAATTACACTGTTGTGTGTGGGGGGTGGGGGGCATTCCTGGTGGCAACCATCCTTCCATCCATTATCCGAACCGCTTATCCTGCTCTCAGGGTCGCGGGGATGCTGGCGCCTATCCCAGCAGTCATTGGGTGGCAGGCGGGGAGACACCCTGGACAGGTCGCCAGTCCATCACACACACACACACACACACACACACACACACACACACACACACACACACACACACACACACACATTCATACCTAGGGACAATTTAGTATGGCCGAGTCACCTGACCTACATGTCTATGGACTGTGGGAGGAAACCGGAGCACCCGGAGGAAACCCATGCAGACACGGGGAGAACATACAAACTCCACACAGAGGACGATCCCCAAGGTTGGACCACCCCGGGGCTCGAACTCCGGACCTTCTTGCTGTGAGGCGACCGCTCTAACCACTGTGCCACCGTGCCGCCTGACAGCAACCAGAGGCAGGATTTTCAGATTCCAGTCAAATCTGCTGTTTTTTGTTGTTGTTGTTTTGATTTTGCTCCACATCGACACTGAAACCTGCTTTGCCGGGGTTACCTCTCTCTCCTGCAGCAAAGAGTCGGATGGGAGTGATTGCTCTGGCATTGTAAGGCCGTTTTTTTTTTAGGGGATGACACTGGAAAGAAATGCTGCCTTCGCTATGAGAGTGGACAGAATTATGATATATATATATATATATATATATATATATTATATGCTCTTTCAAATGCGTACAAGTACAAAAGAATAAAACACGGCTGTAAAATGGGTTCACAATGCCGGTGAAATTCCTGAGATGGCAGAAGATTTAAACAGTTCCGAGTCCGGCGGGGCAGAATGTCTTTAAAGTGGCGACTGATTTATGTTTAAAATGTGAAACGGTCTTATTTTCCGGAAGACATTTTTGTCCTTCACTTAACAGGGCAGTAGTAGCGAGAGACGGTAAACCCAAAGAAAGCAGGGGAAGACGCACACCAAGAGTTCAGTGACCGAATTCAAACCCGGCACGCGGTGTTCAGATCTGCATGAGGCACACATGCGACCACAACATCAGCAAACCAGTGTTTATTATTCGGGTGCATTACTCTTTCTCCGCTTCCGGTGTGGGAAGATGGTGGCACAAATTCACGTTTGCAGCGGCCTCGCCCAGTACCGTCCATGCAGCGTCTTTGTCAGCGTCTGCGTTTATGTTTTGTCTTGGTTTGATGGCTGGGAGAGCTGGCGCTGGATCGGCTGAGGGAGCTTGGTCTGCTGCTTCCTGTGGGCCCAGGGACCACGGCCCTGCCTGGAGCTATGCCCGAAGGAGTAACACCGCGGGCGGTCTGACAGGATGCAGAAGCGGGGCAGGCTAAGCTAACTGCTAGCCCATGCAGACCGGCAGTTACGATAACACCGAGGGCGGTCTGGCGGCGTCCTCGCCTAGCCTTGACTGTGTTTTAGTGTCGTCACGTGGAGCGCGGGGAGGTGTGTCGAAGGTGTCTGGCTGGGAGAGCTGGCGCTGGATCGGCTGGGAGAGCTTGGTCTGCTGCTTCCTGTGGGCCCAGGGACCACGGCCCTGCCTGGAGCTGTGCCCGAAGGGGTAACACTGAGGGTGGTCTGACAGGATGCAGAAGCGGGGCAGGCTAAGCTAACTGCTAGCCCATGCAGACCGGCAGTTACGATAACACCGAGGGCGGTCTGGCGGCGTCCTCGCCTGGCCTTTACTGTGTTTTAGTGTCATCATGTGGAGTGCGGGGAGGTGTGTCGAAGGTGTCTGCCTGGGAGAGCTGGCGCTGGATCGGCTGAGGGAGCTTGGTCTGCTGCCTCCTGTGGGCCCAGGGACCACGGCCCTGCCTGGAGCTGTGCCCGAAGGGGTAACACTGAGGGCGGTCTGACAGGATGCAGAAGCAGGGCAGGCTAAGCTAACTGCTAGCCCGTGCAGACCGGCAGTTACGATAACACCGAGGGCGGTCTGGCGGCGTCCTCGCCTGGCCTTTACTGTGTTTTAGTGTCATCATGTGGAGTGCGGGGAGGTGTGTCGAAGGTGTCTGCCTGGGAGAGCTGGCGCTGGATCGGCTGAGGGAGCTTGGTCTGCTGCCTCCTGTGGGCCCAGGGACCATAGCCCTGCCTGGAGCTGTGCCCGAAGGGGTAACACTGAGGGCGGTCTGACAGGATGCAGAAGTGGGGCAGGCTAAGCTAACTGCTAGCCCATGCAGACCGGCAGTTCCGATAACACCGAGGGCGGTCTGGTGGCGGCCTCACCTAGCCTTTACTGTGTTTTAGTGTCGTCATGTGGAGCGCGGGGAGGTGTGTCGAAGGTGTCTGGCTGGGAGAGCTGGCGCTGGATCAGCTGAGGGAGCTTGGTCTGCTGCATCCTGTGGGCCCAGGGACCACGGCCCTGAGCAGAGCTGTGCCTGAAGAGAAAACACCGCGGGCGGTCTGACAGGATGCAGAAGCGGGGCAGGCTAAGCTAACTGTTAGCCCATGCAGACCGGCAGTTCCGATAACACCGAGGGCGGTCTGGCGGCGTCCTCGCCTGGCCTTCACTGTGTTTTAGTGTCGTCACGTGGAGTGCGGGGAGGTGTGTCGAAGGTGTCTGGCTGGATCAGCTGAGGGAGCTTGGTCTGCTGCATCCTGTGGGCCCAGGGACCACGGCCCTGAGCAGAGCTGTGCCTGAAGAGGAAACACCGAGGGCGGTCTGACAGGACGCGGAAGCGGGACAGGCTAAGGCAGTGTTTCCCAACCCAGTCCTCAAGGACCCCCTATCCTGCAGATATTCTTTTCAACCCTGAATCGGGACCTGTTTGTAGTTACTCAACCAATCCGCAATGAATATGTCAGACGTTGCACACCTTGCATAATAAAGTGCTGTGAGATGATTGGTTGAGTAAGTACAGGCAGGGCTACCTATGCAGGGTTACAGTGAGAATCTGCAGGATAGGGGGTCCTTGAGGACTGGGTTGGGAAACGCTGGGCTAAGCTGTTGGCTAGCCATGCAGACCGGCAGTTCCGACGGTCATCCTGGCTGGCGTTCGTTCTCCTGGACAGTTTTTTTAATATATTTTTTTAGCTGTACGTATTAGTTGGGGTATATGTGTTGTTTTGGTTTTTGGATACGTGTTCTTGTCTTTGTGTTGCGCTGCTGTGGGCGGGGAGGGGGGGGGACCATGTTTCGTTTCGTTTCATTTCATGTGCGCAGGGGCATGAAATGAAACGACAGTGTTTCTGACTCTGATGGTGTTGCCATTAAACAGAGGGCCAGTGTAAACTCTGACACTCTGTCGGGAGGTGCTTTCCTCTCTCCTCCACTCCTCCGTGTGTGTCCCCCAGAGTAGCCTGAACTGAGTCCTGTACGGACTGTCCAACCAATCTCACAAACATCCATAGGCGACATGTTGGAATGGAGGAGTTGGATGCGCCTTCCCAAAAAGAAACTCTTACTGTGGTGCTAAACCCAAAAACATATTCTTCCAAGAACCACATCCGAGGATGTAGGGTAGCACTCACCAATTTCTAAAAGGACAGGGACCGTGCCTCATTTCCACCAATTTATTTCGGCATGCTACTGTTCCGGCCTGCCGCCACAGGCCTTCATCAGAGCTCGAGTGTAACATGAGGCACTTGTCCCTGCCCGTTTTGAAACTGGTGAGTGCTACCCTACATCCTTCCATGTGGTTCTTTGATCCATAGACGACATATTTGCTGTTTCCAGAATTCGTTGATTGCCATCATACAGTTGCATGACTCTGATGTGTGGTGAAGCACGTGTGTGTGTGTGTGTGTGTACTGAATACACACTCCGTCAGATACACACCATGCGTTTCAATGAGCTTATCTGCTTTAGTCCTATTAGATTAAGTGGATCAGAGATGGTTGGGTGTGGTTAAGGTCAGGATGAGGCTCTGGGAGGCCGGTTGTTGAGCGTTCTAATCCACGTCGGGTGTAATTCGTGGTTGCAGTGGATCTGGGCGGAGGTGCTCGACTGCGTCCTCATCCCTCAACACGCTGGCGTGGTGCGTTGGCACCTGCAGCATTTTACACCAACGTTGTGTGTCTGCGAATGGCCTGCGGCCGATTGTCTTAACCACAAGCGCTGGCCAAAAAGGATGGAAAAGCTGGAGAAAGTGTCTTTTGGGGGGGAAGTAATCCACACACTCGGGGTGGGGGGTGGGGGTGTCCAGCTGTACGTGAGGAGATACGTGTGGAGGAAAGTGGCTGGCTGCAGATCAGAGAGCGACGGCGAAGGTCGGGCGGAGTGAGGTAAGCTGATTGGGAAATGTGAGGATGAACAATGGGGGGGGGGGGGTTGTGAAGCGTGAAAAGAGGGTGTAGTGAGAGTGAGGAGCGTCCAGGGGGGATGGTACAGAGGGCCCATGAATAAGAAATAAACCTTCCACCAAACAGTCCGCTGGTGGGCTGGGCTGCCGGGCGACCCGGGGAAGAAAACCCCGGGGAGCTTTCTCTCATCTATCATTAAACAAGTGCTTTAGTTGACTGAGGAGGTAAGACAGGTGATGAAGATGAGGGTCGGATGAAGGAGGGTGTGTGTGTGGGGGGGGGGCATGGAAAGCGGGTCAAAGTGAGAGAGGAGGACGGCAACGCCGCTACATCGGCATGATGATTCAGTGGCAGGGTGGGGACTCGGAAAGGAATAGATGATAAGGAGCACAAGGGGAAGGGTGAGGAGGAGGAGACTGGAAATGCAGAGGAAGAGGAGGTGAAAAATGAAGACGGGAGAGATGACGGCGGGGGAGGAGGTGAAAGATGGAGTGTCAGTGGGTGTGTGGGAGATGCCTCCTGGGGAGGAATATATAGTCCATCAGCTTGGACTGATGTTTCTGAACACACACACACACACCATCCACACACACACACACACCATCCACACACACACACACACACACACACCATCCACACACACACCATCCACACACACACACACACAGTCATGTTCGAGTCCCAGTGGGTGAAGCGTCTGTCCACCTCTGACCACCGCTCCTTTCTGATGATAATTATGTTCTGTTCTCAGACGACGTTAAAAGTCTGTTTGTTGACTTACTGAACACGCGGGTGGAGCACACAGCATGGATGGACTCTGATGCTGGACTTTACTTCACACCTCAGGAAGGAACTAGTCTGGTCTCTGGTCTAACACCACATCCACACCAGAGCCCATAAGTTCAGAAACATCTTCTGCTCGCCATTTCAGCTTCAGCCCTCTGCTGCAGCCGGCATTTCAACCACCCACAGCGGAGCTTCGTGACGTCGCACATCAGCGCCGTCACGAGATCCCGGGTGGAGACGCCGCGTGTGCACGTGCCCAGTAGAGGACACTTCCGTCTTTCTTTTTGTTTTGTTTAGCTAAGGCAGGGGGGAGTGAGGAGGGGATGACATGCAGCAAAGGGCCTGGGGCGGATTCGAACCCAGGCCACTGCAGTAAGGACTCGGCCTTGTGTGGTATGCGCTCTACCAGGTGAGCCAGCGGGGCGTCCCGCTTCAGTGGTCTTCTGTTGATTCAGTGTTTTGTTTTTGTTTTTTTGGATTTTCTCCCCAGTTGTACCCGGCCAATCACCCCACTCTTCCGAGCCGTCCCGGTCGCTGCTCCACCCCCTCTGCCGATCTGAGGAGGGCTGCAGACTTCCACATGCCTCCTCCCATTCGTGCGGAGTCGCCAGCCACTTCTTTTCACCTGACAGTGAGGAGTTTCACCAGGGGGACGTAGCGTGTGGGAGGATCACGCTATTCCCCCCAGTTCCCCTTCCCCACCGCCAAACAGGTGCCCCGACCGACCAGAGGAGGCGCTAGTGCAGCGACCAGGACACACACCCACATCCGGCCTCCCACCCACAGACACGGCCAATTGTGTCTGTAGGGACGCCCGACCAAGCCGGCGGTAACACGGGGATTTGAACCGGTGGTCCCCGTGTTGGCAGGCAATGGAACAGATCACCACGCCACCTGGACACCCCTTGATTCAGTGTGTTAATGTGAAAAAAGACCAGAAAACCTTCTCCCCCTTTTCACCATGGAAATGCTGTTTTCAGATTTCTCCAGATAAGTATGGACGTACACCAAGTTTCAGACCAGTAAGACAGCACACAGTTTATCTTAGTACTACACCAAGTTTCAGACCAGTAACACAACACACAGTACTACACCAAGTTTCAGACCAGTAACACAGCACATGGTTTATGTCAGTACTAAACCAAGTTTCAGACCAGTAACACAACACACAGTACTACACCAAGTTTCAGACCAGTAACACAACATACAGTTTATCTTAGTACTACACCAAGTTTCAGACCAGTAACACAACACACAGTACTACACCAAGTTTCAGACCAGTAACACAGCACATGGTTTATGTCAGTACTACACCAAGTTTCAGACCAGTAACACAACACACAGTACTACACCAAGTTTCAGACCAGTAACACAGCACATGGTTTATCTTAGTACTACACCAAGTTTCAGACCAGTAACACAGCACATGGTTTATGCTAGTACTACACCAAGTTTCAGACCAGTAACACAGCACACAGTTTATCTTAGTACTACACCAAGTTTCAGACCAGTAACACAACACACAGTACTACACCAAGTTTCAGACCAGTAACACAGCACATGGTTTATCTTAGTACTACACCAAGTTTCCGACCAGTAATACAATACACAGTACTACACCAAGTTTCAGACCAGTAACACAGCACATGGTTTATGTCAGTACTACACCAAGTTTCAGACCAGTAACACAGCACAGTTTGTTAGTACTACACCAAGTTTCAGACCAGTAACACAGCACAGTTTGTTAGTACTACACCAAGTTTCAGACCAGTAACACAACATACAGTTTATCTTAGTACTACACCAACTTTCAGACCAGTAACACAGCACAGTTTGTGAGTACTACACCAAGTTTCAGACCAGTAACACAACATACAGTTTATCTTAGTATAAACCAAGTTTCAGACCAGTAAGACAGCACACAGTTTATCTTAGTACTAAACCAAGTTTCAGACCAGTAAGACAGCACACAGTTTATCTTAGTACTAAACCAAGTTTCAGACCAGTAACACAACACACAGTTTATCTTAGTACTACACCAAGTTTCAGACCAGTAACACAGCACAGTTTGTTAGTACTAAACCAAGTTTCAGACCAGTAAGACAGCACACAGTTTATCTTAGTACTACACCAAGTTTCAGACCAGTAACACAGCACACAGTTTATCTTAGTACTACACCAAGTTTCAGACCAGTAACACAACACACACTACTACACCAAGTTTCAGACCAGTAACACAGCACATGGTTTATGTCAGTACTACACCAAGTTTCAGACCAGTAACACAGCACAGTTTGTTAGTACTAAACCAAGTTTCAGACCAGTAACACAGCACACAGTTTATCTTAGCACTACACCAAGTTTCAGACCAGTAACACAACACACAGTTTATCTTAGTACTACACCAAGTTTCAGACCAGTAACACAGCACACAGTTTATCTTAGCACTACACCAAGTTTCAGACCAATAACACAACACACAGTTTATCTTAGTACTACACCAAGTTTCAGACCAGTAACACAGCACACAGTTTATCTTAGTACTACACCAAGTTTCAGACCAGTAACACAGCACACAGTTTATCTTAGTACTACACCAAGTTTCAGACCAGTAACACAGCACACAGTTTATCTTAGTACTACACCAAGTTTCAGAGCAGTAACACAACACACAGTTTATCTTAGTACTACACCAAGATTCAGACCAGTAACACAGCACATGGTTTATGTTATTACTACACCAAGTTTCATACTAGTAACACAGCACATGGTTTATGCTAGTACTACACCAAGTTTCAGACCAGTAACACAGCACATGGTTTATCTTAGTACTACACCAAGTTTCAGAGCAGTAACACAACACACAGTTTATCTTAGTACTACACCAAGATTCAGACCAGTAACACAGCACATGGTTTATGTTATTACTACACCAAGTTTCAGACTAGTAACACAGCACATGGTTTATGCTAGTACTACACCAAGTTTCAGACCAGTAACACAGCACATGGTTTATCTTAGTACTACACCAAGTTTCAGACCAGTAACACAGCACATGGTTTATGCTAGTACTACACTAGTTTCAGACCAGTAACACAGCACATGGTTTATCTTAGTACTACACCAAGTTTCAGACCAGTAACACAGCACATGGTTTATGCTAGTACTACACCAAGTTTCAGACCAGTAACACAGCACATGGTTTATCTTAGTACAACGCCAAGTTTCAGACCAGTAACACAGCACATGGTTTATCTTAGTACAACGCCAAGTTTCAGACCAGTAACACAGCACTAAAGACTTTGTTGACCTTTGAGCTAAACTGATGAATCTAGTTGGTATGTGATTATTTGCTGCATTTTACTTTGTAGGAATACACAAATTGTTACCAACTCCAGATGTGAATTACTGTGCTTGACTAGCTAATGCTCAGCCCTTCCTCCTGCTCCTCTTCCTCGTCTCTCTGGTTTGATAGAGGCCAGCTCAGGTGGAATCAGCAGCCGCTGAGTAAGCAGGCAGCCTCGGCTCAGATAGCCTGCATGTTTTTATTGATTTAAATGGAATTGGGAATTCAGAGCATATAGGAGCCTTATTAGCTCCCTGATATCCGAGCACTTTTCTGATGAGAGTCTGCAAGTAAATGCTGTTGGTCTTGGTGGACCACTGTGGCTGCTTGTGGACTGTCTGTCTCTGCTGGTCCTCTGACCGTGCCCGGACGTTCCACGTATCATCAGCGAAGGTGTTGTGCGGTAAACAGGACAGTGTGGCGCATGAACATTTTATGTAGGGCTTCTGAGCGGAGAGACAGGCGGTGCTCGCCATGAGGTCTCCTGGTGCTACGTGGGACCTACATGAAGGCAGAGGTTCAAAGAGATGGAAGGTCTCAAGGTTCTGTAGACTGGGTGCACTGTGAAGCTTCCTGCTGCACTTCAAAGAGCGTGTGTGTGTGTGTGTGCATTTATGCATGCCTGTATATATTGGTGCATGTGTGTGTTTGCGTGTGTGCATACATGCTAGTATTTGTGTGTGTATGTGTGCGTATCCATTTATGCATGTCTGTGTATATTTGTGCATGTGTGTGCCTACATGCTGGTGTTTTGTGTGAGCATACATGCTAGTGTGTGTGTGTGTGTGTGTGTGTGTGTGTGTGTGTGCATACATGCTAGTGTTTCTGTGTGTGCTTGCATACATGCTAGTGTTTTTGTCTGTGCATACATGCTAGTGTGTTTGTGTGTGTGTGTGTGTGTGTGTGTGCATACATGCTAGTGTTTCTGTTTGTGTGTGCATACATGCTAGTGTTTCTGTGTGTGCTTGCATCCATGCTAGTGTTTTTGTCTGTGCATACATGCTAGTGTGTTTGTGTGTGTGTGTGTGTGTGCATACATGCTAATGCTTCTGTTTGTGTGTGCATACATGCTAGTGTTTCTGTGTGTGCTTGCATACATGCTAGTGTTTTTGTGTGTGCATACATGCTAGTGTGTTTGTGTGTGTGTGCATACATGCTAGTGTTTCTGCCTGTGTGCATACATGCTTGTGTGTTTGTGTGTGTGTGCATACATGCTAGTGTTTCTGTGTGTTTGCATACATGCTAGTGTTTTGTGTGTATGTATACGTATGCATTTATGCATACGTGTCTATTTGCGTGTGTGTGTGTGTGTGTGCATACATGCTAGTGTTTCTGCGTGCGTGCATATGCTAGTGTGTGTTTGTGTGCATACTGGCTAGTGTTTCTGTGTGTGTGTGTGTGGTGTATGTGTGGTTGTGTGTGTGTGTGTGTGTGTGTGTGTGTGTGAAGTTAGGGCATTGCCAGCACCTGACTTGATATATGTGGCATCAGTGTGGCGGGGTGCAGTGAAGGAGGACCACCCTGAGAACAGCAGCGTGTCTGTGATGTGCAGCAGAGTGGCGCCGCCGTCTCTCTAATAAAGGGCAAATTCGCTGATTATTAATCACAGCAGATTGCTCTCATCACAGGGACCCAGACTCTCATCACGCTACGCACACTGACTTTGATCATCTTCCCACCCGAGTGCCAGTAGCTCAGACGCTCGGCGAAGCCGGCAGGTCTGCGCAGAGCTGACGGAAAACCAACCAGATATATTCCCCCCAACTAACCCCCCCACCCCCACCCCCCCAGCTAACCTGGAGACGGCAAGAGCGGCATTTTTTTTTTTCTCGGAGAATGGGAGGTGGACCAGGTGCGCTTTGCGATTGTAATGTGAGAGGGTGATAATACCCTGTGACGACGCATCCAGATATGTGCAGACACACAAGCGCACACACAGAAACAAGACGCAAGTACACACAAATGGAGACACTGGCAGGCCAAGCCACATCTGTTTCAAGGACCACAGCCAGTTTGGGGCTCTAAAAATACATGCACCCCAAATAGGTTTCTGTCTGCGTAGTATTGATTCGGGAGGGTTTCGTTTTTGCAGATTACACTTACTTTCAGAGGAAAACGCGAGAAAGAGATGGAGCGAGACAGAGGTATATCAGTGTTCGATATGAGCTGTCATTAGCCGTCATCGGTTTTCCGGTCTGATGGCTCCCTTTCGCCGCGCAGAGGATCCGAAGCTTGGTGACACATCTTAATCAGTGGGATAATGACTGGATGATGAGGCTTGTGAATCCCAGCCTTCGTCTGACAGAGGTGATCAATAACTCCGTATCGCACTCCCTCAGCTCTGCCTGGCCTACTACCAGAGCGTCTGACGTGGAGCGCATTACCGGGCTCGCCATCACTCACACCAGCCGCCTTCCTCGTTAACAATACTGAATATTCTTATTTGGCTTGGAACGGCAACATTATACCGTCTGCCGCGGTGGAAGGAAGTGATGAATGTGAGAGTTGTTAACTGTAGAAAAGCTGTCAGACAAGCCATCCGTGTAGTCAGGCAGTTTCAGAGACGATGACAGTGCAGCGATTTAAACGGCTGTCCTTTTGACAGCTTTCTTTTTGGTGTACATGACTTGGAAAGAAAAAAAATTACACGTTATACATCATTATATATTCGTGGGGCGGCACGGCGGCGCAGTGGTTAGCGCGGCCGCCTCACAGGTGCTGGGTTCGAGCCCCGGGGTAGTCCAGCCTTGGGGGTCGTCCCGGGTCGTCCACTGTGTGGAGTTTGCATGTTCTCCCCGTGTCTGCGTGGGTTTCCTCCGGAGGCTCCGGCGTCCTCCCACAGTCCAAAGACATGTAGGTCAGGTGACCAGCCATACTAAATTGTCCCTAGGTGTGTGTGTGTGTGTGTGGGCCCTGTATGATGGCCTGGCGGCCTGTCCAGGGTGTCTCCCCGCCTGCCGCCCAGTGACTGCTGGGATAGGCTCCAGAGTCCCCGCGACCCTGAGAGCAGGATAAGCGGTTCGGATAATGGATGGAGGGGTATGCTGTCATGTTGTGTAATGGAGTTTCTACAGGATGGAGCAGAGCTGGTTTACCTGCATCAGATCCGCCCCTCGCTTCTTCTTCCGTTGTTCCTGCCCATGTGGGCGCCTCAGCCTCCAGCGAGCAGCGTCTGAAGTGAATGGGTGAGACGGGGCTGAAACATGCTCGCATGGCTAAAAACGTTCTTCATGTGAATGTTGTTTAGTTCGTCAGGTTGTGGAAGGTGCTGTGTCCGAATACTGTCGAGCTTCATTGATCGATAAGGCCGCTTGAGTCCCAACCTCACCGTTTTTAGGAGCTAGCTTCCGTAGCCACGAGGCTAAACAACGCTGATGAGCCGCTTTGGTTGAACAGAAAACAATCGAAGCCAGTGTTTCACCACGTACACATGTGACACGATGACGGTACCTACATGTTCTACAGTCACTTTTGATAGATTCCTATTTCCACGGCCTTTATAGAAATGAGCAAATATATCCCAGGTAGCAGACACGTTTGGGCCTAATGTGGGGCACTTTTGGTACTTACGGCTCAATTACGGCACTGGCAACTGTTGTGTGGGCCAGACATGGCCCAAGTGTAATGAACCGGGCTTGACTTGGGTTACAGCACATACTGTGTGGGCCAGATGTGGCCCCGATGTGGCCGAGTTGAGGCAGCCACGCTCAATCTGAGTCAACGCCGTCATTCAAGGCCAAGTTTGGGCCGTACGATAACTGCAGATGTGGGCCACGTTTGGGCCAAAGATTCTTATGTAGAAAGATATAAAAGTTGTGGTGGTTTGTGATTTTTATTTTTGACCTCCAATTCTGTATAACTTTTTTTTTTGGCATTTTCCGCCTTTATTTGACAGCAACAGTCAAGAGAGAGAGAGAGAGAGAGACAGGAAAGGCAGGGGATGACATGCAGCAAAGGGCCCGGGCCGGATTCGAACCCAGGCCGCTGAGGTGAGGACTCAGCCTTATGTGGTACCCCTCTACCAGGTGAGCCACCGGGGCGCCCCCTGACCCCCATGTATTTTACGGCGTACCTTTCAGTCAGGCCTTTGACCTTTGATGTCAAGTGTGTAAGGATTTGCATATCCCCGCTCATCTGAAGTGGTTTGGTGAGGACTCGAGGTCATGTTTCCTCCTTCCTGAACGGTCTCGCAGTGCGGCATCGTCTCCTCACACAACGAGCACTGAATCGGCAGCCAGCACCAACCCGAGGATGCTTGGTAGAAATGTTGGATCAGACCTGACAGCTGTCTGGGTTATGTTACTAATATTGCAGAGGAGGCTCCAAAATGCTCCACACTCCCTTCTCCTTTGGGGGTTTGGACCAGATCTGCCTTTTCAGTGACAACGCACTGACGGCACGGCGGACCAAACCATATGCCGCGGAGGAAATGAGATTACGTCTCATTAGGGAGATTCATCTGGCTTGAACGTGGTCCAGCTCTCCGCCCTGGGACTCCCATTTACTTCTTACCTGTGACCCACCGTCTGCAGGCAGAACCACAGATGGCAGATTAAGGGGCTTTTTATTTTTTTCACTACGATCAAGGCACAGAAGCACCATTTGTGCTTCTGTGCCTCCCTCCATTGGATCTCTTTATTTTGTTTGTGTAGAGGAAATCAAAACTTAATCACAGGAAGTGTCTGGTGTCCATAGATGTGTGGCTGATGCTTTCTTAGGTGTTGCATTTTCCTCCGAGTTGAACTGTATCGTTAATGTTGATTCCTTCATTCGTCTTCAGCCGCTCCTCCGGGGTCGGGTCGCGGTGGCAGAAGGCTAAGTAGGGCACTCCAGACGTCCCTCTCCCCAGCAACGCCCTCCAGCTCCTCCTGGGGGATCCCAAGGCTTTCCCAGACCAGACTGGACATGTAGTCCCGCCAGCGAGTTCTGGGTCTACCCCGGGGTCTCGTCCCAGTTGGCCATGCCTGGAAAACCGCCAAAGGAAGGCGCCCAGGAGGCATCCTAATCAGATGCCCCAACCAACTCAACTGGCCCCTTTCGACGCGACGGAGCAGCGGCTCTACTCCGAGCTCCCTCCGAATGTCCGAGCTCCTCACCCTGTCTCTAAGGCTGAGCCCAGACACCCTACGGAGGAAACTCATTTCAGCCGCTTGTATCCGTGATCTCACCCTTTCGGTCACTACCCAAAGCTCATGACCATAGGTGAGGGCTGGAACGAAGACTGACTGGTAAATTGAGAGCTTTGCCTTCCGGCTCAGCTCCCTCTTCACCACAACGGTCCGGTACAACGTCCGCATTACTGCTGATGCTGCACTAATCTGCCTGTCCATCTCCCGCTCCATCCTACCCTCACTCGTGAACAAGACCCCGAGATACTTGAACTACTTATCGTTAATCGTACTGTTAATGTATTGTATGTTGTGTTATGTTGTGAGCTGTCATGGCCAGCTGCCTTATAGGGATAAATGAGGTTGTGTTGTGGTGTTTGAACGGCTCTCCTCTAACCTGCAGCTTGTGTCTATTGGCCTTAATGGAGGGCAAGAGAAGAAGGATTGGGCTGGAGTCAACGATTCATTTGACCATTCCAATGACACGTTGAGTAAGTTTGTAAAAAGTTGTGAATAATGCAATGGGCGTGATCAGTTACGGGTCAAATGTTAGAAAATGTTAGTCAAGGCTGCCCATCGGTCAGAACATCCACAAGAACAAATGAATGAAGCGCATCCTTAATAAGGCCGCAGCTAATTGCTCATGTGCTGCTAAATAATAAAGCAGTCCATTTTGCTCTAAGCAGCTGGGATTAGCAGTTATCATTAAATGATGGAAAAACCATCTGGATCGGACGGAGGAGTACATCCATCCCCCAAAACTGACTCCGGTTAGGGCGTGTGTTGTTTCCTCTTGTTTGCTTTGCTAAATGGATCATTACCAGCAATGTTAGCGAGCTTGAAAGCTTTTCAGATGATCGTAAAGAACATTTTAGCACATTTGGGACTGAAGAGATCAGTGAAGTGCAACGTAATCTAATTTGTTTTTTTTTTTATTGTCATTAATGTACGTCTCTGAAACGCTGGAAAGTGGGAATCTGGAACATTTCTTCCTTAGTGGACAGAAAAAAAGTCTAAATAGTTAATATAATGTGATGACATTGTGCGTCTCACTATGACGGTAGACTACCACAGTCACAGACATGGTGCTTATTCTGACTTGTACTGTTCTGGTGTCAGTCTTCACACAAGTTTTGGACCCTTTCATATTGAGTTGTCAGGCAGCACGGTGGTGCAGTGGTTAGCAAACCCCGGGGTAGTCTAACCTTGCGGGTCGTCACGGGTCGTCCTCTGTGTGGAGTTTGCATGTTCTCCTCGTGTCTGTGTGGGTTTCCTCCGGGGGCTCCGGTTTCCTCCCACAGTCCAAAGACATGTAGGTCAGGTGAATCAGCTGTACTAAAATTGTCCTTAGGTGTGAATGTGTGTGCCCTGTGATGGACTGGCGACCTGTCCAGGGTGTTTCCTCGCCTGCCGCCCAATGACTGCTGGGATAAGCGCCAGCATCCCGTGACCCTGATTAGGATAAGCGGCTTGGATAATGGAGTGGATGGTATTGAGTTGGACTCACCACCTTGAAGACTTGGATTTGAATTGGTTGGTCTTGACCACCAGGCCAGGGATAAGGACTGAATAAGTTAAGACAGGAGAAAAGGAATACATGCAAGAACAAAAGCAGGGCGTCCGGGTAGCATAGCGGTCTATTCCGTTGCCTACCAACACGGGGATCGCCAGTTCGAATCCCCATGTTACCTCCACCTTGGTTGGGGGTCCCTACAGACACAATTGGCCTGGTCGCTGCACTAGCGCCTCCTCTGGTCGGCCGAGGCACCTGTTCGGGGGGGGGGGACTGGGGGAATAGCATGATCCTCCTACGTGCCCCCTGGTGAAACTCCTCACTGTCAGGTGAGGCGAAGCGGCTGGTGACTCCATATTGGAGGAGGCATGTGGTAGTCTGCAGCCCTCCCGGCATCGGCAGAGGGGGTGGAGCAGCGACTGGGATGGCTCGGAGGAGTGGGGTAACTGGCCGGGTGCAATTTGTAGAAAAAGGGGGGAAAATCTAAAGGGACAAGGAGATCTCGAAGGAAATCTATAGAGGCTCAGTGAAATGTGCACCGGAGTCCAGTTCCTCGTGTGCATGCAGACTAGGCCCGTAAAGTTGATTCTGAAATGCGGTTTACAGGACGGGGATTATTACATGTTCTTCACCTCCATCCAGTTGATCCATTGAGGAACCTTCGCTTGCTGACGTCCGTTTGCAATGTTTCGTCTATCTAATGAACTGTTGGAGACCCCCGCCTGTCATACCAGCCCTCCTCCACCTGCTGTCCCTGACACTAACCCGACATGCTGTCCCTCCGAACCTCTTGGACTGGCCACAGAAAGCCACTTCCCCAGTCTTTGCCCGTCTTCATTTGTACAAGCTCTAACACATTCTGCTCACGCAGCCCACCACCCTCCCTGGCAACGATGAATATGAGTGAGATCAGACATCGGCTGGGCCAGGGGTGGTTTACTTTTGCTCTGTTAATTAGACCTCGCCAAATCCCCAACGCCGCTGTCGGCAAGGTTTGACACAACCAGCTCTAATTACTAACAGCCGCAGATGAGATAAAGTAAATACATTAGCTGCAGGTCGAGGAGATTAGGATTCACTTTTTATATGGATCTGAGGCTGAGGGGGCTGCAGCGGGACGGGCAGGAAGTGTTTACACGTATCAACAGGTTGGTACTGCACACCAAGGCCTACGCGGGTTGTTAAGTAGTTCAGCATCAATACATTATTGAACCGGGCGGCTCCGCCGAGATCGCTGAAACTTTCTTTTGGCTTCGGATGCCAAAAGCTTACATAGAACTCCCAAATAAGGGATTAGGAGAAGCTAATTTAGCATAGATCAACATTTGCCGTCTCCCGACGTCTCCGATCTGCCTGTTCGGGGGTGAGATGGCTTGGTAACCTAGTATTCTGGGTCGCTGCAGTTTTCCATAAGCAGGCAGGTGTATGCATATGCTAGTCCACATTATGGTGTATGGAGCAGACGGCCACGTAGCAATCTGAATCCTTACTCCCTCAGGCTGTGGAGCGCCATGCCGGGCTGCAAATAGAAGCGTTCCCCACTGACCCACGCTGACCTGGACACACCTGAGACAGCCCTCAGCCAATCAGATGGCAGGACACATGTCGCGGCACATGGACTCCCAGACACGTGGAAAACTGGGTCATTCCAACACATAACAGTCCTTTTGTGAAAACTGCAGTTCTTTTCGATCTCTATCTATCTATCTATCTATCTATCTATCTATCTATCTATCTATCTATCTATCTATCTATCTATCTATCTATCCATCCATCCCCCTGTCCCTACCTCTTTCTATCTGTCTATCTATCCACCCTGTATCTATCTATCTACCTACCCATCCCCCCCTCTCTATCTATCCACCCTGTATCTATCTATCTACCTACCCATCCCCCCTCTCTCTATCTATCTATCTATCTACCCATCCCCCTGTCCCTCCCTCTTTCTATCTGTCTATCTATCCACCCTGTATCTATCTATCTACCTACCCATCCCCCCCTCTCTATCTATCCACCCTGTATCTATCTATCTACCTACCCACCCCCCCTCTCTATCTATCTATCTCTCCATCCCCCCTCTCTCCCTTTCTATATATCCATCCACCCTGTATCTATCTATCTATCTATCTATCTATCTATCTATCTATCTATCTATCTATCTATCTATCTATCTATCTATCTATCTATCGGATCGATCGATCTATCTATCTATCTATCTATCTATCTATCTATCTATCTATCTATCTATCTATCTATCTATCTATCTATCTATCTATCTATCTATCTATCTATCTATCTATCTATCTATCTATCTATCTATCTATCTATCTATCTATCTATCTATCTATCTATCTGTCTATCTGTCTAGCTATCTATCTATCTATCCCCGTCTCTATCTATCTATCTATCTATCTATCTATCTATCTATCTATCTATCTATCTATCTATCTATCTATCTATCTATCTATCTATCTATCTATCTATCTATCTATCTATCTATCATACCCCTCTCTCTCCCTCTATCTATCTATCCCCGTCTCTATCTATCTATCGATCGATCGATCTATCTATCTATCTATCTATCTATCTATCTATCTATCTATCTATCTATCTATCTATCTATCTATCTATCTATCTATCATCTATCTATCTATCTATCTATCTATCTATCTATCTATCTATCTATCTATCTATCTATCTATCTATCTATCTGTCATACCCCTCTCTCTCCCTCTATCTATCTATTTATCCATCCCCCTGTCCCTCCGTCTTTCTATCTGTCTATCTATCCACCCTGTATCTATCTATCTACCTACCTACCCACCCCCCCTCTCTCTATCTATCTATCTACCCATCCCCCTGTTCCTCCCTCTTTCTATCTGTCTATCTATCCACCCTGTATGTATCTATCTACCTACCCATCCCCCCTCTCTCTATCTATCCACCCTGTATCTATCTATCTATCTATCTATCTATCTATCTATCTATCTATCTATCTATCTATCTATCTATCTATCTATCTATCTATCTATCTATCTATCTATCTATCTATCATCCATCCTCCTCTCTCTCCCTTTCTATATATCCATCCACCCTGTATCTATCTATCCCCTCTCTATCTATCTATCTATCTATCTATCTATCTATCTATCTATCTATCTATCTATCTATCTATCTATCTATCTATCTATCTATCTATCTATCTATCTATCTATCTATCTATCTATCTTATCTATCATCCATCCCCCCTCTCTCCCTTTCTATATATCCATCCACCCTGTATCTATCTATCTATCTATCTATCTATCTATCTATCTATCTATCTATCTATCTATCTATCTATCTATCTATCTATCTATCTATCTATCTATCTATCTATCTATCCCCCCTCTCTCCCTTTCTATATATCCATCCACCCTGTATCTATCTATCTATCTATCTATCTATCTATCTATCTATCTATCTATCTATCTATCTATCTATCTATCTATCTATCTATCTATCTATCTATCTATCTATCTATCTATCATACCCCTCTCTCTCCCTCTATCTATCTATCCCTCTCCTATCTATCTACCTAACTATCCCTCTCTCTCTATCTCTATTGACCTAACTATCCCTCTCGCTCTCTCTATCTATCTATCTCTCTCGCTCCCTCTCTCTCTCTCTTTATCTATCTCTCGCTCTCTCTCTATCTATCTACACACAAGATATGCAGATAGGTGCACAGAGAGTAAGGCAGTGTGTCTGAGCGATGAAGAGATGGAGCAAAAGAATGTGAGAGGGGGGAGGGAGAGAGAGAGAGAGAGAGAGAGAGAGAGAGAGAGAGAGAGAGAGAGAGAGAGAGAGAGAGAGAGAGAGAGAGAGAGAGAACTGGGTTTGTGCCTCTCCAGGAAAATGTCAGGACAGCAGTGCTGTGGTGAGGTACAGGAAGTTCACGACTGCAGAGATGTTCCTGCCCAAAGGGCAGAGTGGCGTTTGATGGATGGCTTCTGACACTGACGCCGTCTCCGTCATTAACGTGTAGAGAATGACTGCGAGTGAGTACACTAAAGTAAAAATAGAACCGTATCGCCTCGTTGGTATTCCCATGCGAGTGCGGCGTATTGGCTGTAATGTGTTCATTAGTCCACACATCACGCATGGCCTGGCGATGTTCCGGCGTGGTAGTCATGTAAATAATGAGCGACGCATATGCATAGAGAGCCGCGCAATCTCAAAGGGCTGCGAAAGACGGAAGCAAATCGCTGTATTTCGCAAAAAAAACACACACCATATATGAGCTACATACAAACACACGCACACAAAAAAGGGGTGTCGAAATCAGGGTGGGAACTCGGGTGCTCGAGGGAAGGTGTGAGCCCCCTTGAAAACATTGATCCGGGGAATGTTGGTCAGCGTGTCTCATATTAATTTACCTGTCTTTCGTAGGTTTGGCCGTTTTGCGTTTCTGCGTTTTGTGTAGCGGCAGGGCGATGCTGTACATGCGCCGTTGAATTCGGGGACGGTTAAAGGGGGCTGATGCATCACACGGCTCGCTGTGAGGCTGCAGCGGGGCTGCTCCTGCCCTCAGCGTCCAGACACGGCGCTGCAGGAGCAACTGGCCGTCGGAGAAGAATTCAGTTATTCTAATGAACTTCTTCACGTTCTGCTGTGTTTTCCGTAGCGTTAGCCATGCTCAGGCTTCTGTGCGTCACACGGCTGCGTGCCTTTGAGTTTGCCCCGTTTCTTATTCACAGGGAAGTTTCTTTGTTTGTTTGTTTCTTTGTTTAGCTCTATTATGCTGTGCTGTATCGTAGCGGATCTTTGTCTTGATATTTGTCTCCCTCTGCTTGCATCGTGGACACCAGTGACTCATTGTAAGTCCTCTCTGAGGTTTATGCCCCCCCCCCCCCGGAAGCTGCAGCCTACTTCGCACCCTGATTTAAATACCCGGACAGCTGCTCTCCTCTATGTCAGCACTGGCCTTGGCTACTGCGGGAGCACCGGACTCTTCACCCACCGCTAAACCCAGAATTGACACCCGGCCTTTCCTCAGCCCCCCCCCACCCCCCACCCCCCACCCCCAGAGCATTACTCTGTCTGCGGCCGTGTGTAACAGTCGTCAGCATCCCTCCTCTACCGCTAAAGGACAGCCGGCTCTTCCCGAGTTACATCTGATCTTGTCAAAGTCACTCCTAACATGGCTGAACCAGAGAGCCCATATGACCCCTGCAGCAGTTGGCTGTCATAGATCAACTGTGTGTGTTTGTGTGTGTGTGTGTGTGTGTGTGTGTGTGCGTCCCTGTGGACCATCTGGACGTGTTCCTGTCCTTGCAGCTTGCAGGTGTGACTGACAAGAGTTTGTGGGGAGTGTCGTCTCTGATTTTATTTATTTTGTTTTATTTTACCCCCCCCCCTTTTTTTTTCCTCCCCAGTTGTATCCGGCCAATCACCCCACTCTTCCGAGCCGTCCCGGTCTCTGCTGCTCCACCCCCTCTGCCGAACCGGGGAGGGCTGCAGACTACCACATGCCTCCTCCCATACATGTGGAGTCGCCAGCCGCGTCGTTTCACCTGGCAGTGAGGAGTTTCACCAGGGGGACGTAGCATGTGGGAGGATCACGCTATTCCCCCCCAGTTCCCCCTCCCCTCTGAACGACCAGAGGAGGCGCTAGGGCAGCAACCAGGACACATACCCGCATCCGGCTTCCCACCCGCAGACACCGCCAGTTGTGTCTGTAGGGGCGCCCGACCGAGCCGGAGGTAACGCGGGGATTCGAACCGGTGATCCCCGTGTTGGTAGGCAACGGAATAGACCCCTACGCTACCCGGACCCCCTTGATTTTATTTTTTTGTGGAGTCTTACATCCACTCTCAGCAACGCACCAGAGGCGAGGGAGAGAGAGAGAGAGAGAGAGAGAGAGAGAGTCTCCTAGAAGTTAAAATGACATGGAAAACAGATTCATCATTTCAGCCTTTACCAGGCGTTCAAAGTACAAAACAGACGCACTCCACATCACAAACACAGCTGCAGTTGAGCACGTCTGTCGAAGACAGACCAAAGACAGTAACCAGATTTAAGCTTTCACGGCTGAGAAGACGGCATCGCAGCATATCCAGCAGTATTTTCTGTTTGTACATGACTAATGTCTCTTCACAGACTCTCTCGGCTGCTCTGGTAGAATTCTCAAACGATGATGAACATTTCCAAAACAACACGTGCCGCCCTCCGAACCGCCGGGGACGTGTTCGCTGCAGATCTCCCATTTCTCCTTCTTTTAAAACAAAATGCAAATGTTTTAGCACATCAGTGCAAATGAGCAAGTACAATGGTGCGCAATTACCGAGCGAATATATCCTGCAGATCAACGCTGCTTATGCATCTTCTCAGTTGTGTACTTGTACCCTCCAAAACAGGTGGGAATACTTCCGTCGTGTCAGTCGTCACATGCGCGATACTAGTCCGCCCAGCTGTAAGACTCCGTCAGGTGTACGCGAATACCATCACGGAGCAGAAGGGAGCTGGAAGGAGGTGAAGTCCCTCACACACTGGTGTTCTTGTGGACGAGGCCGGTTTCAATCTGGCCGAAACACAGGAGACACGGCCCGACTGTTATAGGCCACCGAGCCACGGTGGATGTGCCAGGCCTATCGGCCCATACAACACCCAGAAACTCCCGGCGTTGTTGAGATCTTGTCCCTGACGACGAGAGAGGTCCGCTGAGGCACGACCCGCCAACTTCTATCACCGTGTGGGAGGACGTCGGCTCCCACCATGCAACTGTCTTCAGGGAATGGTTTTGCTGTCCACCAAAGGATGCTGGTGGTGTTCCTGCCACCATATTCCCCATCCCTGAATCCAGTCGAGGAATTGTCCTCTGCATGGAGGTGGACGGTGTACGATCGTCGGTCTCGAGACCAGAGGTCTCTGCTTGCTGCGCTGGGTGACATGACAGCACAACACTGCAGGGGACGGTTGCAGCATGCAGGAGGATTTCCCCAGCGTTGCATCACGAGGGGAGATGTCAGATGTGACGCTGATGAGAATCTGTGGCCCGGCAGACCGGAGCGACGGGACGTGCGGCGAGGTGGAGTCTTTGGCGGCGCCCTCCGGCTTTACTGTGTTACAGCGTGAGGCTGTACATTACTGTACTTTCCTTTATGGTCTGTTGATGTAATGTTTTATTGTGCTGTGTACATTTTCTAATTACTGTGGCATGTGGAAATACGTGGAAATACAGTAAGCATGTGCACGGAGATGGGAGTGCAGTGTGCAATGTGAAAGCTTGTACTGTTGAACTCGTCACGCGAATACTACTCGGCTTGATACGCAAATAACATTCAGCTAGCAAGACCAAAACAACATTCCACTGCAGTAAACGTTCAGCGTCGATGTAAACTAGCACAAGACTGACGTGTGGATGTAAGGAACATGACAGGGGTCCACTGACAAAACACCTCAACGTTTTGACCACCATTGTTTACTCAGTGCAGAAAGACCTACTCATTTAGAGGACGTTGACTTTTTATACGAGACAATGACTTAATTTTGCAGCACGAGTTGGGTGTTTTGGATGAGTTATGGCCTTCTGTAGGTGAGCTGTGGTGGTTTGTAGGTGAGCTGTGGTGGTTTGTAGGTGAGCTGTGGTGGTTTGTAGGTGAGCTGTGGTGGTTTGTAGGTGAGCTGTGGTGGTTTGCAGGTGAGCTGTGGTGGTTTGTAGGTGAGCTGTGGTGGTTTGCAGGTGAGCTGTGGTGGTTTGTAGGTGAGCTGTGGTGTTGTGTAGGTGAGCTGTGGTGTTGTGTAGGTGAGCTGTGATGTTGTGTAGGTGAGCTGTGGTGTTGTGTAGGTGAGCTGTGGTGTTTTGCGGGTGAGCTGTGGTGTTTTGCAGGTGAGTCGTGGTGTTTTGCGGGTGAGCTGTGATGTTGTGTAGGTGAGCTGTGGTGGTGTGTAGGTGAGCTGTGGTGTTTTGGATGAGTTATGGCCTTCTGTAGGTGAGCTGTGATGTTGTGTAGATGAGCTGTGGTGATGTGTAGGTGAGCTGTGGTGTTTTGCAGGTGAGTCGTGGTGTTTTGCGGGTGAGCTGTGATGTTGTGTAGGTGAGCTGTGGTGGTGTGTAGGTGAGCTGTGGTGTTTTGGATGAGTTATGGCCTTCTGTAGGTGAGCTGTGATGTTGTGTAGATGAGCTGTGGTGATGTGTAGGTGAGCTGTGGTGTTGTGTAGGTGAGCTGTGGTGTTTTGCGGGTGAGTTGTGGTGTTTTGCGGGTGAATTGTGGTGTTTTGCGGGTGAGTTGTGGTGTTGTGCTGGTGAGCTGTGGTGTTTTGCGGGTGAGTTGTGGTGTTGTGCGGGTGAGTTGTGGTGTTTTGCGGGTGAGTTGTGGTGTTTTGCAGGTGAGTTGTGGTGTTTTGCAGGTGAGTTGTGGTGTTGTGTAGGTGAGCTGTGGTGTTGTGTAGGTGAGCTGTGGTGTTGTGTAGGTGAGCTGTGGTGGTTTGTAGGTGAGCTGTGGTGTTGTGTAGGTGAGCTGTGGTGTTGTGTAGGTGAGCTGTGATGTTGTGTAGGTGAGCTGTGGTGTTGTGTAGGTGAGCTGTGGTGTTGTGTAGGTGAGCTGTGATGTTGTGTAGGTGAGCTGTGGTGTTGTGTAGGTGAGCTGTGATGTTGTGTAGGTGAGCTGTGGTGTTGTGTAGGTGAGCTGTGATGTTGTGTAGGTGAGCTGTGGTGTTGTGTAGGTGAGCTGTGATGTTGTGTAGGTGAGCTGTGGTGTTTTGCAGGTGAGCTGTGGTGTTTTGCAGGTGAGTCGTGGTGTTTTGCGGGTGAGCTGTGATGTTGTGTAGGTGAGCTGTGGTGGTGTGTAGGTGAGCTGTGGTGTTTTGGATGAGTTATGGCCTTCTGTAGGTGAGCTGTGATGTTGTGTAGATGAGCTGTGGTGATGTGTAGGTGAGCTGTGGTGTTTTGCAGGTGAGTCGTGGTGTTTTGCGGGTGAGCTGTGATGTTGTGTAGGTGAGCTGTGGTGGTGTGTAGGTGAGCTGTGGTGTTTTGGATGAGTTATGGCCTTCTGTAGGTGAGCTGTGATGTTGTGTAGATGAGCTGTGGTGATGTGTAGGTGAGCTGTGGTGTTGTGTAGGTGAGCTGTGGTGTTTTGCGGGTGAGTTGTGGTGTTTTGCGGGTGAATTGTGGTGTTTTGCGGGTGAGTTGTGGTGTTGTGCTGGTGAGCTGTGGTGTTTTGCGGGTGAGTTGTGGTGTTGTGCGGGTGAGTTGTGGTGTTTTGCGGGTGAGTTGTGGTGTTTTGCAGGTGAGTTGTGGTGTTTTGCAGGTGAGTTGTGGTGTTTTGCGGGTGAGTTGTGGTGTTTTGCAGGTGAGTTGTGTTTTGCGGGTGAGTTGTGGTGTTTTGCAGGTGAGTTGTGGTGTTTTGCAGGTGAGTTGTGTTTTGCAGGTGAGTTGTGATGTTTTGCGGGTGAGTTGTGGTGTTGTGCGGGTGAGTTGTGGTGTTCTGACAAGTGCACCGGGAGTTGTGAGAATGTTAGCGCTGTTTAAAGAAATGAGCCAAAGCAACCAAGGAAAACTGTTCATAACTTTATCCATAACTGTTCTCAACTGTCTCAACAGCTGTGGGGGAGTGGTCAGGTCCTCATTAATATTCAGTAGCTGACCTTTGACTGACAGGTGCAGGCAAGGGTTGACAGTAAGGGTGGGTGGGGTTTCAAATTTTTTTATATTTGGATCCAATCGGCCATATGTAAATGAGTGATGACAAGAAAAAAGCTTGGCTGGATGAAGCTGAACTGGGGGAGCTCATTAACATAAGAGACATTATATATCTATTAAGTTATGTGTGTGTGTATATATATATATATATATATATAGAGGGCGGTATGGTGGCACAATGGTTAGCACAGTCTCCTCACAGCAAGAAGGTCCCGGGTTCGAGCCCCGGGGTAGTCCAACCTTGGGGGTCGTCCCGGGTCGTCCTCTGTGTGGAGTTTCATGTTCTGCCCGTGTCTGCATGGGTTTCCTCCCACAGTCCAAAGACATGTAGGTCAGCTGGATCGGCCGTACTAAAAAAAAATGTCTCTAAATATGAATGTGTGTGTGTGTGTGGGCCCTGTGATGGCCTGGTAGCCTGTCCAGGGTGTCTACCCGCCTGCCGCCCAATGACTGCTGGGATAGGCTCCAGCATCCCCACAACCCTGAGAGCAGGATAAGCGGTTCGGATAATGGATGGATGGATGGATGGATGGATGGATGGATGGATGGATGGATGGATGGCTAGATGGATGGATGTCTAGATGGATGGATGTCTAGATGGCTGGATGGATGGATGGCTGGATGGATGGCTGGCTAGATGGATGGATGTCTAGATGGATGGATGTCTAGATGGTTGGATGGATGGATGGATGGCTGGATGGATGGCTGGATGGATGGATGGATGGATGGATGGATGGATGGATGGATGGATGGATGGCTAGATGGATGGATGGATGGATGGCTAGATGGATTGATGGCTGGATGGATGGATGGATGGATGGATGGCTAGATGGATGGATGGATGGATGGATGGATGGATGGATGGATGGCTAGATGGATGGATGGATGGATGGCTGGATGGATGGCTAGATGGATGGATGGCTGGCTGGATGGATGGATGGATGGATGGATGGATGGATGGATGGCTAGATGGATGGATGGATGGATGGCTAGATGGATGGATGGATGGATGGATGGATGGATGGATGGCTGGCTGGCTGGATGGATGGATGGATGGATGGATGGATGGATGGATGGATGGATGGCTAGATGGATGGATGGATGGATGGCTAGATGGATGGATGGATGGATGGATGGATGGATGGATGGCTGGCTGGATGGATGGATGGATGGATGGCTAGATGGATCGATGGCTGGATGGATGGATTAGCAAGAGTGTGAAAATGCATGAGTAGTAAGTGGTGTTGGAGAATATCGGCGCTACAGTTTAATCCATTAACGTTAATCCGTTAAAGTTAAAATAATCCCTGCGCCGACTGACGCGGCGGTGGTGGCTGTCGGTACCGGGAGCCGCCGGGGTTGATGGGAACTTTCTTTTCTCCGTCTTAATGACTTAACTAAGCAAAAGGCCAGAAGGCAGCCGTGTTCATCCCCCCACCAATCTGCCTCCATTAACACCACGCGCCCCTATTAACCTGGAGTGATTAGCTAGCATTGTGATTCAGCGGGAGCGCCACGGCGGCGCCGTAGCGACCCGCCCGGTAGAGACCCAGCCGCGCGGAGGAGGAAGACCAAGAAGAGGAAGACCGCTTTTAATTCAGCAGGAGTCGGTCCTCAGCCGCCACCTCCTGCCCGGTTCTGCTCCCTCTCCCGTCTGCAGGACTCCCCCGTCCAGGAGATCCCGCGTGACGCTCCGCATCTCCTGCTCGTCACCGCACGCGGGGTGGAATTGGGTACACAGGGGGCGCCGGAATACCAACTGAGCGCTGTATTAATCTCACCTAGAGGCGGCGGAGATGAGCGCGTCACGGAGGGGAGACGAAACGGAGCAGGAGGGGAGTGGGGAGAGGGTGGAGAGGGTGGAGAGAGGAGAGGGGAGTCTTGGTCAACCTCGGTGCGTACTGGAAGTTTTGTGTGTGTGTCCGTGTGTGTGTGTGTGTGCGGGGCAGATGTTAACCTTATACAGTAAACTCGGACTATAGCCCGCCGCCGCCGCCGCCGCTGCAGCAGGTCGGTCCCGTCAGACCGTCCCTGCACGTCAACTGTGAAGGTTGTTTGGACTGAAGGGAGAAAAGACACCATTTGTACTTGGGTCCTGGCCTTGTAGAGTAAAGTATGCTGTCTTATGGATGTGTGTGTGTGTGTGTGTGTGTGTGCACACCACTACGAGAAGGTTATATTAACTGTGTGTGCCTCTCCGGCCCAGTGCTGGGGAGGAGGAGGAGGAGGAGGAGGAGGAGGAGGAGGGCGTCTGGTCAGTGTAAATGTGTCGCTCGGCTTGTGACAGGGATTATCATGTGGCCCCCGTGAACAATTCTTGAAAGAGGATTTGGTCCAGTGTACAGGACAGTATGCAGAATTACTTGCGGTTTAAGTGTGGATGGATAAGCACTTTGGGCTCCTGTATGTGCGAGGCTGGACATGCGGTGCATCCACACACACACACATGTGCACACACACACATGTGCGCACACACATGGTGGAAACCCGCCTTTACATAGATGCGGGGCAACTGTTGGTGACGCTTAAATGGAGCTTCACCTCCCTGGTGAACGCATGCCGGAGAACAGGAGGAGTACACCATGTCGGTTCATAAACATGAACCCCCACCCGGGATCGTGGCCTTTCAGCTGCGGTGCAGGGCGAACCTCGGTGCCGCAGTGCTGGGATGTGCGGTTGTCCACGGAGCTGAAGTCTCTGACGGCCAAAAATAAGGAAATAATCCCGGGTTGGAGGAAGATTCCTCACCTCCCGACGGAGGAGCTCGTGTTTTCTGTTCTGCTCTCTGCTGCCGTTTTTTTTTTCTTGACTTCAGCAGATGAGAATTATTAAAATCACTCGTCTGCTAAATTCTCCAAATCTCCGTTTATCATCCATCCCTCCCTCCATTATCCGAACCGCTTATCCTGCTCTCGGGGTGGCGGGGGATGCTGGCGCCCATCCCGGCAAGCGGCCACTGGGAGGCAGGCGGGGAGACTCCCTGGACAGGCCGCCAGGTCATCACACACACCTAGGGGTAGTTTAGTACGGCCGAGTCACCTGACCTCCGTGTCTTTGGACCGTGGGAGGAAACCGGAGCCCCCGGAGGAAACCCACGCAGACACGGGGAGAACATGCAAACGCCACACGGAGGACGACCCCGAAAGTTGGACTACCCCGGGGCTCGAACCCAGGACCTTCCTGCTGTGAGTCGAGCGCGCCAACCACTGCGCCGCCGTGCCGCCCCCTCCGTTTATCATGAGTAGATATGCGGACGTCATGAAGGCCCAAATGTTTGCATTACAGTTCCTAACGGTGTCGCAACAGAGGCGCTGTTCTCATTTGCCTTCATTACTTTGTGTCGTACTGCGTTGCAGGAAACCCGCGGGGATCAAAGAGGTTCATTTGCAGCTTCTGGTGAGCAGCACTTCAACGGTGGCAGCCGGTAATGGATGTCCGTCCTTTCACGATGTCACAACAAAGATTCTATCAAGCCAGCTTTTGACAATTATTCAAATTGTATTCTTGGAGCAATGACGGTAGAAACAAATTAAAATACTTTTCAGTTGTCTGTCGACCGGGGGTGGCGCCACAAACTTCCTGTATGGGGGATTAAAGAACCACCGGCTTATTAAACTGGTAGGTCAGGGGAATCGGCCATACTAAATTGTCCCTGTGTGTGTGTGTGTGTGGGGGGTGTGGGCCCTGTGATGGCCTGGCGGTCTGTCCAGGGTGTCTCCCCCCCCCTGCTGCCCAGTGACTGCTGGGATAGGCTCCAGCGTTCCCACGACCCTGAGAGCAGGAGAAGTGGTTTGGATGATGGATGGGTGTTTTGTCAGAAGAACTCGCCTCACAAGTCAGAAGTCCGTCCCCGAGGCATAAGGATCGTACAGGCGGACGAAGTGACTCAAAATGCATTAACACAGATGTGCAGCGCAGGTCTCCGACGGTATCGTGCGCTATAGGCGGGGCGGTTTAGGCAAGATTCATAGTGCCTACCAGAGGTAATAAGGTGTAACACATAATTAATCATCAGTATGCTCTCTAGGGTGCAGCAGTGCAGATTGTACCATCCCTGGAGTGCTTTCGATGCCTGCAACTGTGTCGCCGAGAGCCGTGGTAGAACCCCGGTAGCTGAGATTAGAGAAATTCGGGCATTAATGCGGCGCGCCTCCGTAGGGTCCTGTGTGCACTGGCGGGGAGGTCAGGACATTCGTCAATGCTAGATTCTCCGCAGGAGTTGGCATAATGCAGCGGGTCAAAGACTACCTTACTCCTCTCATTGCCATGCCCCGAGGAGCACCAGGAGGAGACAGGCGGTGGAGAATAGAGTCAAAGGTGAGCTTCGAGACCCTTTTTTCTCTTTGTGAGGGGGAGAAATCCTCCTCGCGGCCTGCTCACGCCGCAACCTCTGATGTGAACTGAAGAGGCTCCGGAACTGAAGTGCCGCTTATGAGGAAGTGCAGACCCTGCCCAGCGGATTCCACTGTATCATTCATCTGTCGGAGTAGCAAACCTGTGTTTTTTTCTTTAATCCAATAAGCATTACATAACAGCTTTTTGGGAACAAACTATCTGATTGGCCGAGAAACCATGTGTTGTTTATCGTGACCACGTGAGCCGCATAATTTCACCTTTATTATTCAGGAATCGGGAACAATTTGTCATATGGAATGAAATATCGTTTCCCCCAGCCCACAGCAGTGCAACACAAAGACGAAAACACATATCCGAGAACGACAACAACGCGCATATCCAAACTAACACACATATGTATCCAAACTAAACAAAAAAATCACTGTCCAAGGGAACGAACGCCAGCCAGGATGACTGTTTGAACTGCTGGTCTGCATGGGCTAGCAGTTAGCTTAGCCTGCCCCGCTTCCACGTCCTGTCAGACCGCCCTCAGTGTTTCCTCTTCGGGCGCAGCTCCGGGCAGGGGCCGTGGCCCTTGGGCCCACCGAACACGGCACACCAGGCTCCCTCAGGCAATCCAACACCAGCTGTCCTAGCCAGACACCCTCAACACCTCCCCTCACTCCACACGATGACACCCTCAACACCACAGTCAATGCCAGGCGAGGCTGCCGCCAGGCCGCCCTCGGTGTTATCAGAACCGCCGGTCTGCATGGGCTAGCAGTTAGCTTAGCCTGCCCCGCTTCTGCATCCTGTCAGACCGCCCTTGGTGTTTCCTCCTCAGGTGCAGCTCCAGGCAGGGCCGTGGTCCTTGGGCCCACAGGAGGCGGCAGACCAAGCTCTTCCAGCCGATCCAGCGCCAAGCCACTACAGGTGAGACTGGGGAACCCATAGCACACCCATGCCTCTGCCTATAGTACTGCCCCCTGTATGTGAAGGACTGAAGACACAGCTTCACTTGGTCAGTGTTAAGGGTGGTCTTATTGATAAGGGTGGGGTCGTTTTGTAATTTCATACGGACTACCTCCACTGCGTCATCAACAAGAACACACATGAAGACAGACTTAACATCATAAGAGACCATTGTTTCATCCACCTCCATAATGATGTCCCTCACCTTATCCACTAAGCCATAGTGTCCTGAATGTGATGTTCAGTACTGCCTACCAACGGGTTAAGAATAGATGCCACAAACTTAGGGTTGTTATAGGTCACTGAGTTAATCATACAAACAATAGGCTGTAATGGCACATCCTGTTTATGTATCTTGGGTAAACCATACAGACTAGGTGTAGTGTCCCCTGGGTATAATCGGTGGTACAGAATTCTGTCAATAGCATTGTCCTGTTCTAACAGCTTCAGACAGTCTATCACCTTTTTCTTGTGACCGCTGCCTGGCCCTCGTTTCAGGGGCTCATAAGTATTTATGTTGCTAAATAACATCATAACGTTCTCATGATAGTCTGTCTGGTTTAATACAACAGTGCATCTGCCTTTGTCTGCCGGAAGGATGATGATGTTCTTGTCCTTACTGAGAGTCATGAGAGCTTTCCTAAGAGTACATCTGTCCCCATCTTACGATGCTGTGACTGCAACCATTCCCAAATCCTCTGTGAATAGCGCACATGGCCATTGTAACTCTAGTTAATGGTCACGGTAATTTGCATATGAAACCCATCGTTGGTTTCAGTCGTTATGTATTGTTAATAAGGGTGGGATACCTCAAGAGGTCACTTAGATGAGTGATGACACGATTCTGTCAGTAAACGTCGTGTCCGGGTGAACTGATTCCCCTCTCTGTGATTTTCTTACCTGGAGTACTGAGCAGGCATCAAGACATTACTTCATAACATACACCAGCAAGAAGAATTATGTACCTAACAAGACCAGGTCAAAACCTAGTGTATGGCTGGACCGTGTGTGGCCAGTGTCCAAAATTGTGGCACTTTGTTACAGAGCTAGTCAGTGGTAGTGTCTGTGATGGGAATCCCTGGATATTAAATGTTCATCTGCAACTTTCTGTAGTGGTCCCAGTAACATCTGTCGTTAACGTGTGCTGAAGTGGCGTATCACATGACCACGGTTGAGCTCGAGTAATAAAAAAAAAGGTTATAAATGCAGTTGCAAGAACAATACTTTCCACACGTATCGTGGGATGTCTGATTTGAAAGAGAACAAAGTGTCATTGTAAGTATAACTGTTCTATCTCCCCCTCCTCTTGCATCTGTTTCTGCAGATGTCTCTCGTTTTTCTAAGACTCGCTCTGTGTTGACAGGTGACTTCACAAAGAATGGATTGCGGCCGCTGATGGCACCGTGAATTGCGCATCACTTGCAGCCACTATCTGCCCCGTCTCGAGGTCCGGTTCATAAAAGAGCCCGTAACGTTTTGCCGCTGAGTGCAGTTTGCCCTTGTTCTGCATCTGGTTGCAGTTGTAGCAAAGTATAAAGGGTGGCGTTGCACCAAGAACACAGTAGGCAGGTCCAATGCCATCCTTGATGTCATCGAGCAGAGCAAGAATAGTTAGTTAGACCTGGCAACCCGTATCTGTGAATGATTTCAGTCTCGGTTAAATCAAATATTATATTCGCCTGCGAAATCTTCGCTCACGAGCACGCCTGGCTACAGTCCCCGCTGCCATGACCACAGGAAAGTCTGGGGTGTCAGTTACCACCAACTCTCTGAAGATGCTAATAATTTTCCCGCTAACTGTGCGTGGCTATTAACGCTGGTGTTTGTGAATCGGACTTTTTTTTGCAATGAGGCTTATTTGAATAGATATCGGTCAATTTTCTACCTAACGTATGCATATTATTTAATTGGAATAATAATAATAATGCATAATGATACATTTTATTTGTGGTGCCTTTCAGAGCACTCAAGGACCCTGATCCTCTGATCCTTGATCCCACCCTCTCCCTTGAGCCACATAGCCGCCAAATAGTCAAATCCTCCTTCTACCACCTTCGCAACATTGCGAAAATAAGACCCTCTCTCACACGCCCTGCTTCTGAGACACTGATCCATGCCTCCATCTCCTCCCGCCTCGATTACTGCAACTCCCTCCTCTATGGCATCTGTGCCAGCTCTATCAAGAGACTCCAACTGGTCCAGAACGCGTCCGCCCGACTTTTAACTTTCACCAGATCCTGGCACCACATCACCCCAGTCCTAAAAGACCTCCACTGGCTACCCATCTCCCACCCGATCAATTACAAAATCCTGGTTCTTACTTATAAAGCCCTTCTCAAACTGGCTCCCCCATACCTGACCAACCTCCTCCCCCCCTACCGACCCTCTCAGTCCCTCAGATCCACCTCAGCATCCCTTCTTTCTACCCCCAGGTCCAACCTCTGTGGCTTTGGTGACCGAGCCTTCTCCAGGGCAGCTCCCAGGCTCTGGAACTCACTTCCCCAAATCCTTAGAGACTCAGAATCCCTCCCACTCTTCCAATCCCGTCTCGAGACACACCTCTTCTCCATTGCCTTCTCGTGCCCCCGTCAACTCATCCACTCCTAATCTGATGCAGACTAAGGACCGAGCACTCGTCCTGCTGCCCCCTCCTCTTGGAACTCCCTCCCCAAGCACATCAGACACCGCTGCGATCTGCCCACATTCAAGTCATTAATCAGGACTCACCTCTTCAGACTTCATCTATGGGTTATGTGATTTATGGTGTTTGTTTTTCTTCATCTTTTGTATGTTTAAGTGGGAGAGTACTGCTGGCGTCGTGTGTGGCTGCGGCTTCTCCCTCTCGTAGCCCCCCTTCCCATCCACCCCTGTAGGTCTGTGTTATGTTTATCTGCTGTCTTGTTTCACCCCGTTTATTGTAAAGTGACTCTGAGTGTTAGAAAAGCGCTATATAAGATTGATTTATTATTATTATTAAGGACACCTTAGAGAAGATAGTAAAAAAAAACAAGCAGCGCTGCATCAGACAGCATAAAATCAAAACAAAGCAGGGTAGACAATAAAAAGTTAACACAATAGGTAAGTATAAAATCATCTGCACAAAAGTCAATGAGGCGTGGATCAGACTGAATATGCCAGTTTGAAAAGGTGCGTTTTGAGATGGGATTTGAAGGTTGAAAGAGAGTCAGTGTTGTGAAGGTCTTGTGGGAGAGAGTTCCATAGGCGGGGGGGCAGATCGACTGAAGGCTCTAGACCCCATGGTAGTCCAGCAGGCTGATGGTGTCGTGAGTCGGAGAGCAGAAGAGGATCTGAGAGTGTGGGAGGGCGTGTGGACATGAAGGAGTTCAGAAAGATATGAAGGAGCTAGGTTATTAAGGGCCTTAAAGGTGAGGAGCGGGATCTTGAAGTCAGTACGGTATTCAACAGGGGGCCAGTGAAGTTGCTGAAGAACAGGAGTGGTACGATCTATGGAAGGAGTTCTGGTACTGATACGGGCAGCTGGATTCTGGACCAGTTGAAGTTTATGAAGACACTTGAGGGGAAGACCAAAGAGGATAGAATTGCAGTAGTCAGTACGGGATGTAACCAGGGTGTGAGTGAGTATGGCGGTGCTGTTAGGTGTAAGTGACGGGTGAAGATGATTAATATTGCGTAGGTGGAAGTATGCAGACCGAGTAACACTGTTGATGTGGGCTTCAGAAGATAATGTGCTGTCCAAGATGACACCCAGACACTTAACCTGAACTGAATACATGCAAATAGCACCAGAGCACAAGACGCTATTTGCTTGGCAGCCCAGTTAGGGGGCATTTCACCCTTTGTGGGTGCTTTGAGAATTACACGGTGTCTTTCTGTCTTATTTGTGCAGGTTTAGCGGCCACAAAAACCACGCCATCCTTGTGTGAATTTGCCAGTGAGTGTTTTGTCAGAGTGATTGTTATTTGGGGTGCTTCAACTGTGCGCTCTCCCTCATGATCCAGCGGCCCAATCATGTCAAACTGATCATTCAATCAGTCACTCTAACCATGGTCACTAATGCCCCTTTTCCACTGCATGGTACCGGCCCAACTCAACTCGACTTTTTCGTTTTCCATTGCTGGAAAGTACCGGCATTTTGGTAACGGTTACCACTTTTCTGGTACCACCTTTGTCAAGGTTCCAAAAAAAAACGGAGCCGGTACCAAAATCAATGCAGACCAGCTACGCTGAGGGGGTAGTGTTACGGTAATGGAAAACGACACTTGTCGAGTTGAGCCGGTACCATGTAGTGGAAAAGGGACATAAGTCAGTCACGCTAACGTGATCGCTCAGTCGGTCAGTCAGTCGGTCAGTCAGTCAGTCAGTCGGTCAGTCGGTCAGTCAGGGATATTCCTATTTCTTAGGACTGGCCAGGCCGAGAAAGAAGCAACAAGCTAGCTAGCAGTGTTGGCTGATGTTATTGTTACTCAGACGTGGACTGGCCACCAGGAAGTTCAGTCTCTAGAATTGGGAGTACCTTATGACAATATTCCTGTCTTCCAAAGGCATACAGTCAACTCCTAAAACACCTAAAACAAACAACAAAAATTGACATGAACCAGACAGGCGTCTCCTCGGAGGAGCCATATCTGTGACATGATTATCAGCCTCACAGCAAAACATGGGACCACTGGATGACCTTCCCAAGCTATCGCAGACGGGAAGCTCACCAGGAACAACCCTGCATTTGACATGGTACCAGAGTCACAGCAAGACATTGGACCACTGGACGACCTCTCCAGGTCATCTTCACCATTGATCACAGAAGAAGATTTAATCTGATCTCCACTATAAGAAAGAAACTCTCACCTCACCACATAATGGAGACAGGACAATGGCTTGATCAATTCAAATCTCAAACTCTCTCTCTCGCTCTCTCGCTCTCGCTCTCTCTCTCTCTCTCTCTCTCTCTCTCTCTCTCTCTCTCTCTCTCTCTCTCTCTCTCTCTCTCTCTCTTGCTCTCTCTCTCTCTCTCGCTCGCTCTCTCTCTCTCTCTCTCTTGCTCTCCCTCTCTCGCTCTCTCTCTCTTGCTCTCTCTCTCTCTCTCTCTTGCTCTCTCTCTCTCTCTCTCTCTCTCTCTCTCTCTCTCTCTCTCTTGCTCTCTCTCTCTCTCTCTCTCTCTCTCTTGCTCTCTCTCTCTCTCTCTCTCTCTCTCTCGCTCGCTCGCTCTCTCACACACACACCCGAACACACAAACACACCCAAACCCTTCTCTATACTTTTCCAAATGCTGACAACTTATCGTAAGTCATACATTGTAACTCCTTGTTTCTGCACATGTCTGAATTAATGGGAATTAACTGTTTAACCATCTAGTAATTCAGCTAATATGACTCTATAATATAACTCAATAATTTCACGAACAATGATCTAACTCACATCAATATACCACCCGAACTGACTGAGATATTAGTTTAAGGCTCTAAAAGGTTTTAAGTGCATTCCTGCCATGCAACTATACTGCTGTTTACTGACCACAGGAGGTTGGGTCTTTTCAGTCAACCTGTATTCTGTCGACTGTATTTTCTTTTTTCATTTTCTTTTATTGATTTCATTCTGTTGTCATCTCATATAAGGTCGTATTTTTATCATATGAATCGATCAGGAATCGGCAACATTTGTCGTTTCATTTCATGTCCGCAAGTACATGAAATGAAACTAAATATTGCTTCTCCCAGTCCACAGCAGTGCAACACAAAGAGAAAAACACATCCAAAACCTACAACAACACGTGCTATATCCAAACTACAAAAACTATAAAACTACAAAAACACATATATCCTCTCTCTCTCTCTCTCTCTCTCTCTCTCTCTCTCTCTCTCTCTCTCTCTCTCTCTCTCTCTCTCTCTCTCTCTCTCTCTCTCTCTCTCTCTCTCTCTCTCACTATGTGTATATATATATATATATATATATATAGCGGGGTTTTTTCTGAAACCGTCAATGGTGTTGTTGTAAGTGCTCAGCTAATGAGGAGCGGAATATCAATATCAATACTGGAGGCACTGCGCAAAAAAGGCCTTTTTTTTGCACGAAAAAAAAAGTGGACAGGACACTGAAAATGCCATCATGTTAATTTTATGTTTACCCAGTTGTCCCCATTACATTAGCAAAAGCCACTAAATATGAAGCAAAAAAAAAAAAAGAGTGGACAGGACACTGAAACGTCATCAAAACGTCATGCAAAAAATAAAGTACCATGCTATTTTTTTTAAAATGTATATATAAATTCACTGTCCAGGAAAACGAACGCCAGCCAGGATGACTGTCGGAACTGCCGGTCTACATGGGCTAGCAGTTAGCTTAGCCTGCCCCGCTTCTGCGTCCTATCAGACTGCCCCCGGTATTTCCTCTTTGAGCGCAGCTCCAGGCAGGGCCGTGGTCCCTACGCCCACCGGATGCAGCAGAGCAGGCTCCCCCAGCCGATCCAGCACCAGCTCTCCCAGCCAGACACCCTCGACACACCTCCCCACTCTCCACACGACAACACCAAAAACACAGTCAACACCAGGTGAGGCCGCCGCCAGACCGCCCTCGGTGTTATCGGAACTGCCGGTCTGCATGGGCTAGCAGCTAGCTTAGCCTGGCCCACTTCCGCATCCTGTCAGACCGCCCTCATTGTTTCCTTTTCGGGCAGCTCCGGGCAGGGCCGCGGTCCCCGGGCCCACAGGATGCAGAGGACCAAGCTCCCCCAGCTGATCCAACGTCAGCTCCCCCAGCCATCAGCCGAAGACACAGACAAAGACACTGCATGGACGGATCTGGGTGAGGCCGCCGCAAACGTAAGTTCGCGCCGCCATCTTCCCACACGGATATTGGGTGAGGCCGCTGCAAACGTGACTTCATGCCGCCATTTTCCCACACCGGAAGCAGAAACGATGAGTTCTTAGTTAACGTTTGTTCATCTACTAATAGTATGGGAACTCATCTCACCAGTTTAGTTAATCAGGAATGCCATTTCGGATTAGTATTTAATGTGATAGAATGATTACTGTTCATTAATATGTTCTCTTGGCTTTTGTGCAGTACACTGTAATACACCGTCCATGTTTAGGACCACTACTGGCTGACCAGGGTGGTAAGCTGAGTATATGACGTTTGCGCGTGCAGTCTTAATTAGATAATCCTAACCCCTAAAGTCATGGAATGAATAATCAATGAGGAGGTGGATCTCGACTCCGGCGGGAAAGTCATTCATCCTGCCTCTGAAACGCCCCGGTCAGGAAGACTCGTGAAAAGCGAGTCTGCCTTGATCAGTCAGTCGCCTTCGTTTTCTCAGGACAGTCTTTGTCGTCTTTCTAAAGTCCTCTACTTTCTAAACAGTTTTTATAAGCCTTGAGTCTTTCCTCTTTTTAACTTTGTCTTAGTCTGTTTCTCTTTTTCTACTTCCCTCCTCACTAAGCCGTGCGTGTCTCCAGCTCACTTTGAAACAACTCCCCGTCTTGTATGTCTTTCCAACTGGCCAAGCCAAGCATGGATCAGTCTCATATCACAAGGGAAAGTCTCACGCGGGACCATTTTTTGGGAGATTTTATCATCCGGCCAACGAAATCCCTTTCAGGTTATTTCAACCGTGTCAAATCAGTGAGTCAGTGTGGTAGATCACTATTTGACTTCTACCCAGACAAACCAAGAACTCCCTGGCCCGGTGTTTTGACTGTTGCCGAGAAGAAGTCCAGGCAGCTCTGCCCAGGGGCCAGCAACATCCCATCGCCTCCCAACCTCTGACGGTTGCCAAGAACAACCCCGGCCAGGCAGCTTTGCCCAGGGGATGACGCTATCTACCGCTGCTAGCGAGACGTCGGCTGGAAACTCGCTGCAGCCTGACATTGTTGCCGGGCAACCTCAGCTCCCCCCGTGGGCGCATCCTCGCTCGGACGTTGGGAGAAAGCCTGCGCTGACTGCGTACGAGCGGCCTTCAGCCGGATCAGATCATCTCTGCAGTGGCACTTCGTCAAAGTAGGCTGGAGTCACATCACATCTGCCGCCTTTCATAAGAGCTCGCTGGTTTCTAATGGCCATCTGAAACCTTCGTTTTAAGCCCTGGAGAGGTTTTAATCATCTCATAGCGTCCCGACTTCTCTGCTGTTTGTCATTTGAAAGGGTCATTTCATTCACCTGTTTTATTCTGATTTTCCATTTATTCACTTGCTTATTTATTGTATTGTTGGCAGACGTTTAGCTATTAATAAATGTCTGTTATTGAAAGGTGTATGTGTGTTTCTGTGATGCAAAGATAGAAATCCCTGATTAATGTGGTTTATCTAAATTTCCTGTCGTAGCGCGTGCCCCAAATTCATAAAGAGAGCATCACCGGTTATTCATGTGCTTATTCATCGCTACACCAGTTTAAATGAAAGCCACCTTATTTTGTCACTGTATTCTCATAATGAAATTCATCCTCTGCATTTAATCCATCCTGCTGTGTGGGAGCAGCGGGCAGCTGCAGCGCCCGGGGACCAACTCCGGTTCTTCTTTCCATTGCCTTGCTCAGGGGCACAGACAGGAGTATTAACTCTAACGTGCATGTCTTTTTGATGGTGGGGGGAAACCAGAGCACCGGAAGAAACCCACACTGACACGGGGAGAACATGCAAAGTCCACACACAAAGGACCTGGGACGGCCTGGGGTTCGAACCCAGGACCGTCTTGCTTTGAGGCAACATCGCTAACCACTGGGCCACCGTGCTGCCCAAACAGTAGCTGGCAGAGGAGAAGAAGAATGTCAGTAAAATGCCAAAACAGTGAGAGTGAGTTTTTATACCTGTGAGGTTGCTTTCCTTCTCAAAAGAGCTAAGTTTACCAAAGAAGAGTTTGGATAATGGGTCGGTACCATACACCCTTTACATACTGGGTCTTTCAGCTGAGCAGAAACACAAAATGTATACAGATCTGAAGAGTATTTGACAGGGGCGTACAGATATGAAAGCTATCAGCCTGGGTTAGTGAAATACATTATAAATAGGGGCGTCCGGGTACTGTGGCGGTCTATTCTGTTGCCTACCAACACTGCGATCGATGGTTCGAATCCCCGTGTTACCTCCGGCTTGGTCGGGCGTCTCTACAGACACAATTGGCCGTGTCTGCAGGTGGGAAGCCGGATGTGGGTATGTGTCCTGGTCGCTGCACTAGCGCCTCCTCTGGTTGGTGGGGGCACCTGTTCAGAGGGGAGGGGGAACTGGGGGGGGGGGGATAGTGTGATCCTCCCACGCGCTACGTCCCCCTGGTGAAACTCCTCACCGTCAGGTGAAAAGAAGCGGCTGGCGACTCCACATGTATGGGAGGAGGCATGTGGTGGTCTGCAGCCCTCCCCGGATCGGCAGAGGGGGTGGAGCAGTGACCGGGACAGCTTAGAAGAGTGGAGTAATTGGGCGGATACAATTGGGGAGAAAAAGGGGTAAAAAAAATCCACAAACAACCCCCCCCCCCTCAAAAAAAGGAGAAATACGTTATACATAATATGATCACTTATAATGATGGATGATCACAGGTGATGGTGGGGAAATGTTTTGGGGTCCGGTGGATGAACGTTATGTGTCTCTGTTGCTCGTCTTCTTTGAGCCCTCCTTTCTTGGCATGACATGTGGTCTCTGGGACTGGCCTGTGATCTGTGGTCTCTCAGAATGGCTCCTGGACAGATTCACTAACTTCCTATCAACTGCATCTGGGAACAGTGAATATACCATGGTGCTTCGATTGAACGCTGCCAAAAGTCAATATTAAGAAGTCTTTATATCTTTTTTTCATTAACAAAAAATAGGAAAATCTGACAACTGGTAGAAATGTCATCTAGTTTTCATCTCGTTCGTCATTGTTTCATCATTGTTTTCATCTAGAACTTCCTTTTGTACTGTGACACTGGAGAGATCATTATGCTTATTCTGAGATGATAAACTTGAATTAGTTCAGGTATTCTTACCTCATGTGAAGACTTTTTCAACTGTTTAAATAAATCCAATTCAAACCCTGAGTGGGATAATAAAATTATAGCTGGATAGGATTGACTATTTGCAGTCACCCGTGCTTCCTCCTACATTAACTCCTCATCGGTTTCTAATTCACGTTGTTATGAGTGACTCAGCGTTGCCGTGCTGATGGGAGCGTCTGTTTCCCTGGCTTTATGTTCAGAGGATTTAGCCCGCTGGAAAAAGTATTAATTCCTTTGAATTTTTCCACCTTTTTGTGAGTACTCAGTCAGTTTGTGGTTTTCTAATGGATAATATTTTAGTTGTGGTTTTCTAATGGATAATATTTTAGACCACTCCCTAATCTGTGATATACTATAAGGCCTCACATTTCCTGTCATTATAAGCTTTCCTGCCACTGTATGTGTTAATACAATAAAAGGGTCTGAGTGATTTTTGTAATGTTCAGATGTGTATTCTGATGAGCTACAAAGTGGAGACGTGTAGGCTCAACCGACCATCAGACCATCTGCTGAACTCCAGAGAGACAATCACATGAATTTTATAATCAAAATAAATCTCAAAATACCTTTTATTAAAAAGGATTATCGCTGTGACCCCGTAAAATGACTTGAATAACTCTTTTTCTAATAAATAGGTCAGCCCGTCTTGTCATCTGAAGAAAGGATAGAAAAATGATTAAAAAAATGAGGAAATAGAGAAAGTTAAACTTGGGGGGGGGGGGCTACATGGTTGGATGTGGTGAGGTACATGTTGGATGTGATGAGGTGGATAGTTGGATGTGGTGAGGCAGAGGGTTGGATGTGAGGTTCGTGGTTGGATATTGTGATATACATGTTGGATTTGGTAAGGTAGAGGGTTGGATGTGGTGAGGTTTATGGTTGGATGTGGTGATATACATGTTGGATGTGGTGAGGTAGAGGGTTGGATGTGGTGATGTACATGTTGGATGTGGTGAGGTATATGGTTGGATGTGGTGAGGTTTATGGTTGGATGTGGTGAGGTAGAGGGTTGGATGTGGTGAGGTATATGGTTGGATGTGGCAATGTACATGTTGGATGTGGTAAGATAGAGGGTTGGATGTGATGACGTTTATGGTTGGATGTGGCAATGTACATGTTGGATGTGGTAAGGTAGAGGGTTGGATGTGGTGAGGTTTATGGTTGGATGTGGTGATATACATATTGGATGTGGTAAGGTAGAGGGTTGGATGTGGTGAGGTTTATGGTTGGATGTGGTGATATGCATGTTGGATGTGGTGAGGTAGAGGGTTGGATGTGGTAAGGTAGAGGGTTGGATGTGGTGAGGTTTATGGTTGTTGTGGCGATGTACATGTTGGATGTGGTAAGGTAGATGTTTGGATGTGGTGATATACATGTTGGATATGGTAAGGTAGAGGGTTGGATGTTGTGAGGTTTATGGTTGGATGTGGCGATGTACATGTTGGATGTGGTAAGATAGAGGGTTGGATGTGGTGATGTACATGTTGGATTTGGTAAGGTAGAGGGTTGGATATGGTGAGGTTTATGGTTGGATGTGGTGATATACATGTTGGATGTGGTAAGATAGAGGGTTGGATGTGGTGAGGTTTATGTTTGGATGTGGTGATATACATGTTGGATGTGGTGAGGTAGAGGGTTGGATGTGGTGATGTACATGTTGAACGTGGTAAGGTAGAGGGTTGGATGTGTTGAGGTATATGGTTGGATGTGGTAAGGTAGAGGGTTGGATGTGGTGAGGTTTATGTTTGGATGTGGTGATATACATGTTGGATGTGGTAAGGTAGAGGGTTGGATGTGGGAGCCAAGCATGCGAGCCAAGCATGTAAGTCTCTCCCTGCCAGTACATAGCCTCTCCAACTGCAAGCCCTATGTAGTGCCTCCTCGTGGTGACACACGATAACTGGGTACACCTTGGACCCTGGCTGAACTACAAGGGACTCGGAGGGGGTCTGGCTCTTAGACGTGCGGTACGCAGGCCCACCGGTGTGTGGATAATCCTTGATGCCCACGAACCAGCCCCCAGCTATGGGTTAAATAGTGCCACTGCCTAGTGGATACCTCGGGAGAGGAATAGGCTATGGGAGTAAACCTCTACAGAAAATCAACATCCACAGTGCTGTTCTTTTTTGTTTTTCTTGCCCTTTTGTATCTGTTTAAGTCGGAGAGTACTGCTGGCATCATGTGTGGCTGCTGCTTCTCCCTCTCATAGCCCCCCTTCCCATCTACCCCTCTATGTTTGTGCTATGTTTATCTGTTGTCTTGTTTTATCCCCTTTATTGTAAAGTGACTTTGAGTGTTAGAAAGAGCTATATAAGATTTATTATCATTATTATTATTATTTAATAATGAGCATCGCTTCAGAGAGGTTCGGCATCAAGGAACAACAGGCCACCAAGACTACTGCAAATCCCAACTGACGGGAAGTTAAGATCACCAAACTTAGACAAGAGCTGAGGACACTCAAGAGCAAGTACAGGAAGGCAAGTGAGGAAAAATAGTCAGTCTTGTGAGAACTTCACGGCATGGTAAGGGAAAGGCTAATCACCCTTCAGCGCTGAGTGCCACAGGAAGAGGGGCAAGGAAAAGGCTCGCAAGCACAGTGCCTTTATTGCAAATCCATTTGGAATTTGGAAGTGAAGAAGCTGCTGGGACAGAAACACAGTGGTCACCTGAGGAAGATATCAACTGCCACATTAGCAACACCTACAGTGACAGCATGGGGGAGCAAGACCTTGGCCACTGCACAGCCCTTATATCCCCACCCAAACCCAGCACCCTGTTCAACATCAATGAACCCACACTGAACACAGATCAAGGAGCTCATGAAGTCAGCCAGAACATCTTCAGCCCCAGGCCCAAGTGGAGTGCCATACAAGGTTTTGAAAGGTGTCCCAGGCTCTTGTAACTCCTTTGGAAGATCTACAGGGTGATATGGAGGAGGGGAAAGGTGCCACAACAGTGGAGATATGCAGAGGGCATGTGGATTCCTAAGGAGGAAATTGCAAGCAACATTGAGCAATTTAGGATCATCTCACTCCTCAGTGTGGAATGTAAGATCTTCTTCAAGATTGTTGCTAATCACCTCATAGGATTTCTCCTGAAGAACTCCTACATAGACACCTCGGTGTAGAAGGGAGGAGTCCCTGGTGTTCCAGGATGCATAGAGCACACAGATGTGGTAACCCAACTGATCAGCGAGGCCTGAAAAAGCATGGGAGACCTGACAGTGCTGTGGCAGGACCTTGGCTAATTAATGCCTATGGATCAATTCCACACAAGCTTGTATTATTGGCCCTGATCAGGCACCACATCCCGGTGAAAATCCAAAACCTCATCCTAGACTATTACAACAACTTTAGCCTGTGGGTGGTGTCCTCTGGGACCTCAACATCCGCGTGGCATCGGCTAGAAAAGGGTATCATCACTGGCTGCACAATTTCCATGTCCTTGTTTGGTTTGTGCTGGCCATGGATATGCTTGTGAAGTCTGTGGAAGTGAAGTGCAGAGGCCCCCAGTCCAAATCTGGCACCCGACAACCCCCAATCAGAGTGTTCGTGGATGACTTAACAGTAACAGCTACATCAGTGTCGGGATGAAGGTGGCTCCTTCAAAGGGCTTGAACAGCTCATTACATGGGCAAGAATGCGCTTCAAGCCCACAAAACCCAGGTCTCTGGTCCTTAGGAAAGGAAGAGTAACCAACCAGTCCAGCTTCTCTTTGGGAGGCACCCAAATTCCATCTGCGACTGAAAAGCCTCTCAAGAGCCTAGGTAAGCTCTTCACCAGCAATCTGAAGGACACAGTGGCACAGCAGGCAACCAGTGACGACCTCAACACGTGGCTCTCCCCAGCAGACAAGTTAGGGCTCCCTGGAAAATTCAAGGCCTGGATATATCAACATGGAATCCTGCCTCAACTCCTCTGGCCACTGCTAATCTACAAAGTCTCAATCACCATTGTGGAGGGCTTCAAAACGAAGATATGCCAGTTCCTGCCCAGGTAACTGGGCCTGCCGCAGAACTTAAGCAGCATCACCCTTTATGCACATAACACCAAGCTACAGCTTCCTCTCAGCAGTCTGGAAGAGGAGTTCAAGGTCACACAAGCCAGAGAAGTCCTGCTCTACTGAGATTCCACTGACACCATGGTCTCCTCTGTGGGTATATCAAGGGCAGAACAGAAAGGAGGTGGCACACACAGGAGGCAGTTGAGTGGGCTGAGGCAAGGTTGTGACACAAGATCCTGATGAGCAGTGTGGCAACTGTTTGGGCCAGCCTGAGGAACAACTCAAGACCTTGTTACGATAAAGCCCAAAGAAAGGAGATGTGAAAGCTGATCCAGAAGGAGGTACGCGCAGAGGTGGAGGAAGCTTGCTACAGCAGAATGGTGGGTATATGCAAGCAGGGGGCCGGGATTAAGTGGGAGCATACAACTGGCCAAAAGATCACCTGGGCAGAACTCTGGAATGTGGAATCACACCAATTAAAGTTTTTGGTACAGTCAGTGTATGATGTCCTCCCAAGCCCTTCCAACCTGTTCAGCTGGGGCCTCACGGACTCACTTGCTTGCCAACTCTGCCAGAAAAGGGGATCCTTGGAGCACATCCTGAGCTGCTGTTCAAAGGCCCTCTGAGGGGGGTGGTATTGTTGGCACCATGACCAAGTTCTGTGGGCAGTAGCAGACACCATCTGCAATGGGATCAGCTACAGCGAGCAGCAACACCCAACCAAATGCACCATCGCCTTTGTTCGAGCAGGGGAGAAGCCCCAGCTCCAGCCAAAGGCCCAGGGTGGGCTACTTGCAATAGCAAGGTACTGGCAGTCAACCTAGGGAGACGACTGAGGTTCCTGGACACCATCGCAGCTACCACACTAGGCCAGACATGGTCATGATGTTCGTGGAAACCAAGCAAGTAGTTTTGTTAGTGCCAACTGTCCGCTGGGAAGATCGGATGGAGTGAGCACAGGAAAGGAAGTGAGCCATGTACACAGATCTGGTCGCTGAGTGTCGGAGGAATGGGTGGAAGGCCCACTGTGAGCTTGTTGAAGTGGTTTGCAGGGGCTTTGCAGGTCAGTCTCTACACCGGGTCCTGGAGCTCTTGGGGATTTGTGGGCTGCAAAGAAGAGCCATTAGGAAGATCTTGGAAGCTGCAGAAAAGGCTTCCCGTTGGCTCTGGGCGAAGAGGGGTGACGCGTGGCGTAATGCCTTACCTGGACACAAGTCGGGGCTTGATCGCGCTGCTGGCTGGGTCACTGGGGCGAGGTTGTCTGATGTTAAGACCTGAAATACCTGATGACCCCGGGTTCATTACTGATGATGTGTCCAGGTTGCACCACATGGTTTGTCAAAAGAACACGAGGTGGTAAAAAAAGGATGGAACTGAACAACAACTCAGGTCTGAGGTTAAACGCTATGTATGAAAATGGAAGAAAATATATTTACCACCTGTCCTTAAAGCTATGTAACATAACATTGCATATATACATTTAAACATACTCTAAAACAACCCCAGTCTTTCAGGGCCTTGTGGCATTTGCCCCTCTTACCTGGTGGGTATTGTGTATGTGCAAGTAAAGGCTAATAAGGCTGAGCATTGGACTGCTGCTTACAGCATTTGAAGAAGCCTTTATTTATAGACAGTGAACATACCCGGTAATGGGAACATTGAAAAAAGGTAACTGAGCATCGAGCAAGATTTATGTTTAGTTTGGTTGTCAATAGATATACACCGGTGTCCTGTCTAAACAAGTCTCAAGATTTGTTACTCTCTTATGTTTCCAGCTCCTTTTAGAGAGAACATGCTCAGGCTGTTGACTCATTACAGTTCAGAAATTTGCAGGGTTTAGAAATTACCTCATTACATAGATGAGGACAATGACAACGCCGCATTAAATCATGTTATAGTCAGATGCCAAGGTAAGGAGACTGATTAATTTTGCTAATGAAATATCAAAGTGAAATGCTGTTACTCGCTTTATGCGAGTAAGTAATCCATCTGCATAGAAGGATAACCAATACTACGTTGACTGACAGATGCAGTGACAAGTGACGTTACTAATTTTAAACTGCATCCTTTATGGTAATGTCACTTTCGTTTATTGTTGAAAGCATGTTGAACAGGCACATGGTGTTTTCACCTGCTCATTTGGTTAAATGAATGCTGACGGGCCCCATGCTCACCAAACAAGACTCCTAGGAGAAGTACGGACCTTTACACAACAGGTACAGGAAGATATTTGGACTCTATCGGACAGAACATTGTCATATGTAATAAACACCCAACAATGTTAGTTACGAAGAAAAAATATATAGATTGGCGACATCTGGTGGGTCCAGGCCCCACCAGCCCCTAGTGTAGAGAAGCCGTTGAAAAGGACACTGTTAGTCTAATTCTTACTGGCTGCCTTCCCAGTCACTTTCCACCAGCTTGTCTGTGGAAGTTGATTTGGGCTTTACGTATTTTGTCTCTTCTGTATTGAAGAGTTTCTCAGCATTGAGTCTATGTGACAGCACGCATCCGCCTCGTGAAGTCAGCCTAAACCTTGCAAGCTCAGCTCAGTTCGCTACGAGTTGTTAGTCTGGAAAGGATCCACTGAAAATCGGTTGTGCCTGACAGAAATGTGTTGTGCCAACCACTGAACTATGGGGGGCAGTTTAGATGGTGATGACAATGAGCAGTGCCATGTTTTGAAAACGACAATTGTGGCAGAGCTAGGAGAGGTTAGTATTGACGCTGCTGTCGAATTAGCTTCACCACAGACATTACAAAGATGGCATGAATCCTGTACAGACATAATGACTAGCTGCACTACCGGCAGTCTTATCCAGAAAGGGCCGGTGTGGGCGAAGGTTTTTGTTCCAACCAAGCAATTATTCACCTGTGTCTCCTAGTCAAGTTCTCAGCAAAGACTCTACAGGTTGATTAATGGGATCAGGTGTGTAACTGCTTGGTTGGAACAAAAACCTTCACCCGCACCGGCCCTTTCTGGATAAGATTGCCCACCCCTGTGCTAGAGGTAATTGTGTTCATGTGCTCTGGTTCTACATCAGGCGGCACGGTGGCACAGTGGTTAGCACGGTCGCCTCACAGCAAGAAGGTCCTGGGTTCAAGCCCCGGGGTTGTCCAACCTTGGGGGTCGTCCCAGGTCGTCCTCTGTGTGGAGTTTGCATGTTCTCCCCGTGTCTGTGTGGGTTTCCTCCGGGGGCTCCGGTTTCCTCCCACAGTCCAAAGACATGTAGGTCAGGTGAATCGGCCGTACTACATTGTCCCTAGGTTTGAATGTGTGTGTGTGTGCCCTGTGATGGCCTGTCCAGGGTGTCTCCCCGCCTGCCGCCCAGTGACTGCTGGGTTAGGCTCCACCCACGACCCTGAGAGCAGGATAAGCGGTTTGGGTACTGGATGGGTGGATGGGTTCTACGTCATGGGGTCCTTGGTTCTGCCTGATTAAAAGCTGATCCAATCAGCTCCAAAGTAACTTTGGTCACCGCCCGCTGACGCTGTCCGTAACACAAACAAATATCTATTGAGCCTTGCCAGACCACAGTGAGCAAAATGAAGCCCGTGTGCTGGTTTGACGAGGCCGGGCACGCGTCACTCTTCCAGCATTAGAACAACAACGCAATGAAAAATTAAACGCTCACAAGTTTCTCATAAATAGTCAAACATCCCTGGAAGTTTTCTTACGGCCGTGCGACGTTACAAGCTACCAAAACCAGGCGTTTGTGTTACAGTCACATTTTCTACTGCAGTGATGTGTAGAGAAAGATGAAGTGCGCTGAGTAGGTATAAGGTCTACGCCGACAGCACCGCTCCCCACAGTCCCTTGACGAGAGGCGTCTCCGTTTGAGGCATGGCTATGGGGAATACGAACTGTGACATTTCCCCGGGTGGGGTCGGGAGTAGGACGCTCCGCCTTGCTGTCTTTGTGAGCTGGAAGCGGGCCGGGAGCACATCCGTAACCCCCCTCGTGCATCTGATTGCCACCCAAGCCAGAAAGAAGACGGAGGGCCTGCCAGCCCTGTGTTTGGCACAGCGGGACGAACTCCACCAGATAAATCCCCAAAGGAGACCTTCAGATACCTAATAGGGATTATACACACTAAGACGGCAGGCTGTGGGGGGATTTATGAATAATTGAAGGCTTGGACGGAAACAAACAAACGCCCACCGCGGGAAATGGCAAGACAAAAGCCTCCGAGTTGACTCAGGTGGAAAAGTGCATGGAGGAGAAGTTTTCTGTCCGTGTTTATGTGTTTGTTTTTAGACTACTGGATGTGTGTGTGTGTGTGTGTGTGTTTTTGGCGAGTCCGTGCACATCCACACTCATGCTCATGGGCTTGCAGCAATTACTGGCAACTTTACCTCAATGTTTTCTTCGTAGACTCATATCAGATGTGGCAAAATACCTATCTGTGGTATCCCCCGCCAGTAAGGAATACAGTAATGAGCCGGAGAGACGCGCACACCGTGTTTCACTTCATCTTTTATTCTTCTTCTTCTTCTTCTCTTCTCAACATTGCAGCAACGTTGCAACACCTCGTCCATAACGCATAACAGCCCTCAGTGTGTTTCTCTCTGAAACAACACGACACAACATTTCCCGCTTTTTCTGGGAGGAAGTACTTCTTCTGTAAACCAGTAAAATGAGGCGTTTTTGCTTGAAACAATATCCTCTTATAGTAACAAGCGTCAAATAACTTGGTACCAGACAGAAACGACATCCGGGCGCCCGGGTGGCGTGGCGGCCTATTGCGTTGCCTACCAACACGGGGATCGCCGGTTCGAATCCCCGTGTTACCTCCGGCTTGGTCGGGCGTCCCTACAGACCCAATTGGCCGTGTCTGTGGGTGGGAAGCTGGATGTGGGTATGTGTCCCGGTCGCTGCACTACCGCCTCCTCTGGTCGGTCGGGGCGCCTGTTCAGGGGGGAGGGAGAACTGGGGGGAAGAGCGTGATCCTCCCACGCGCTACGTCCCCCTGGTGAAACTCCTCACTGTCAGGTGAGAAGAAGCGGCTGGCGACACCACATGTATGGGAGGAGGCATGTGGTAGTCTGCAGCCCTCCCCGGATCGGCAGAGGGGGTGCAGCAGCAACATGGGCGGCTCGGAAGAGTGGGGTAAGTAAAATGGGGCGAAAAGGGGGGAAAATTTGAAAAAAGAGAAAGAAACTACATGAATCAACAAAATGGATAACTGAATAACCACTATTGGCTGTTATACCAGGTAATAACCATCCAAAGCCTGTATGCAAGGTAATAACCATCCAAAGCCTGTATGCAAGGTAATAACCATCCAAGGCCTGTATGCAAGGTAATAACCATCCAAAGCATGTATGCAAGGTAATAACCATCCAAAGCCTGTATGCAAGGTAATAACCATCCAAAGCCTGTATGCAAGGTAATAACCATCCAAAGCCTGTATGCAAGGTAATAACCATCCAAGGCCTGTATGCAAGGTAATAACCATCCAAAGCCTGTATGCAAGGTAATAACCATCCAAAGCCTGTATGCAAGGTAATAACCATCCAAAGCCTGTATGCAAGGTAATAACCATCCAAAGCCTGTATGCAAGGTAATAACCATCCAAAGCCTGTATGCAAGGTAATAACCATCCAAGGCCTGTATGCAAGGTAATAACCATCCAAGGCCTGTATGCAAGGTAATAACCATCCAAAGCCTGTATGCAAGGTAATAACCATCCAAAGCCTGTATGCAAGGTAATAACCATCCAAAGCCTGTATGCAAGGTAATAACCATCCAAAGCCTGTATGCAAGGTAATAACCATCCAAGGCCTGTATGCAAGGTAATAACCATCCAAGGCCTGTATGCAAGGTAATAACCATCCAAAGCCTGTATGCAAGGTAATAACCATCCAAAGCCTGTATGCAAGGTAATAACCATCCAAAGCCTGTATGCAAGGTAATAACCATCCAAAGCCTGTATGCAAAACAAGCATTAATCACTTGGTGTAAAGTAACAATTACATTCTGTAGTGAAACATGGGCTTACACATTCATCTTTTGTCTTCATGTTGCATGAGGTTCTGTTGTCATTTTCTTTAACTCAGTCCTCAAAACGGTGTGAAATAATTTTTTTTTCACATAAGAGTATTAGTACCTTTTTAGTTTCAGTTGGGACAGTACTCTCAGCCCCTAGGTCCTGTGTCTTCTCTCTTTACCTTACAAAACCTGTCAACCACCGAGGGGGGTTTCTGTTTGGTGCGGTGGTTAGCACCGTCGCCTCACAGCAAGAAGGTTCTGGGTTCGAGCCTTGGGGGGGGGGGGGTCCCCGGGTCGTCCTCTGTGTGGAGTTTGCATGTTCTCCCAGTGTCTGTGTGAGTTTCCTCCGGGTGCTCCGGTTTCCTCCCACAATCCAAAGACATGTAGGTCAGGTGAATCGGCCGTACTAAATTGCCCCTAGGTATGAATGTGTGTGTGTGTGTGTGTGTGTGTGTGTGTGTGTGTGTGTGTGTGTGTGTGTGTGTGTGTGTGTGTGTGTGTGTGTGTCAGCCCTGTGTGATGGCCAATGACTGCTGGGATAGGCTCCAGCATCCCCGCGACCCTGAGAGCAGGGTAAGCGGTTCGGATAATGGATGGATTTAAGGCTCTGCCTTGGGCCTGGTTCATCTGCGTTGTAAAGCACGTTCTTGGGCACAGTGAGCCCATCAAACAGTCTCGTTGTCATTAGTGCTGAGCCTCCTTTGGAAAGCATGCAGGTTTTGATGCATTCCACGTCCAGCCGTCACAGAGCAGGTAAGTAATCGATCCCACTTCCTTAATGACTGTCAGAGGTTCTGTGAATCTGGGTGATCCCTTATGGACATGTTCAGGTCTCTTCTGTTGCTTGTGTCTCACAGTCTCTTCCGCTTGCTTGTGTGATTTAGTTTTGTGTGAGACATTCAGCTTTGTGCATATCTTCCTATTCCTCAGCAACTCAAATGGGTTAGCTGCTGTTGTAGCATGTGGTGTAGCTCTGTAAGAAGTCTGTTACTGCTTGTTTCCATGGTCTGCATTACTTCGGCAGTCTGTACGCAATCTTTCAGCACCCTGTTGAATCTCTCAATGGCTCCGTTTGCTCTCGGGTAGTAGACACTGGAGCACAGGTGCTTTATGTCTCTCTCTCTCTCTCTCTCTCTCAAAAAGTTGGCAAATGCACGAGAGGTAAACACTGAAACTAAAAACCTCTGTAGTGACAGTAGAGACAAATGCCACATCTGGCCACTTACTGAAATAGCCTGTGAGAGTGATGGCATAACAGCAGTCCCATGTGGCAAACCCAAAGGGACCCGTTATGTCAATGGCCACCTTTTCCCATGGTCCATCTGGCAGTTCTAGTGGCATAAGTGGTGCCGGTGCAGTCTTTGCCGTTTTGTCATTGTATTGAGATGACACATATGAAGCTATCATAGTCTGTACATATTTGTGAAAACCAGTATAGCTCACGCAGTCTCTGCTTGGTACACACCATTCCCTGGTGCCCCTCGTGTGCTAAGTCTACCACTCTGGATCGCAATGAAGTGGAAACGAGCAAGCGATCAGGGCCTCTCATGAAAAGTGAGTTATCTGCAGCCAGTTCATCTTGCACATTAAAGTGCGGAGCAAATTCATCTGTCACATTCTTCCTGCTTTTTGGCCAGACTTTCTGTATCTGATGTTGCAGTTGTGTCAGTTAAGGACATATCTCACAGGCGGTGGTGAATTCTGGCAGGGACATGGCATGCAAGGGATCCATAGACAGTAGCCACCATGTCCGCTTCCTGTTCAGCATCTCCTGTGGTAGGCATTGGAAGCCTGGACAGGTGTCACATTTTGTTTCCCAGGGCAGCAATTAACATCATACGTAAAGCAAAGTAGTCATACTGGCCATCTTGTGATTCGCAATCCTGCAAGACTAGTACCCCTGGATGTGAGCAGGGTTGTAAGTGCTTGGTGGTCTGTACATAGCATAAAGTGATGTCCCCACAGATGGGTTCTCCACCTTTCTACTGCCCAAATGCAATGCAAGTGTTTCACGTTTAACAGTAGAATATTTTATTTCAGCAGGAGAAAGAGTCCAGGATGCAAAAGCTATGACCCTCTGTGTTGTCTGGGTGAATTTGGGTAAGTACACCCCCTAGCCCATAGTCAGAGGTATCAGTAGTCACATAAGTAGGCAACTCAGGGTTGTATAGTGCTCGAGCAGGGCTATCAGTCGCATAATCTCAGTAAAACTGGACTCAGTCTCGGCAGTCCATTTGAACTTCAGTTCTGTAGATTCCCTGGTTGTTGCACGTAGCAGTTCTACAACATTAGAGAAGTCAGGAACGAACTTACTGTACCATGATGCAAGGCCCAGGAAGGATTGCAGGGAGGATATGTCATGTGGAGCAGGTGCATTGGCCTCTGTGCTCACCCCATGTAGGTCAGGGTGAAGTCCATATGGTGTCACCCAGGAAACGTAGAGAGGTCTGGTTGAACTTACCCTTGTGCATGTTCAGTTTGAGTCCCACGTCATTCAGAGCATGCAGCGCCCTCTGTAGGTTGGCATCATAATCCTGCTGGGTGACACCATAGCATATCACATCATCAAGTTAGGCCTGTACTCTTGGTAGGCCTGCCAGTATGGTCTTCATCATTTTTTGAAAGGCTGATGGAGTCAAAGCGAGGCCAAATGGAACTTGGCAGAAACGGAAAAGACCATCATGAGTGATAAATGCTGTTAAGTCACAGTTACCTAGCCTCTGCCTATCAGCAGATAGGCAGAGGCTAGGTCGATAGTAGAAAAGACTATAGTTCCTCACAGTTCAGTGAACAGCTCTTCTATGTGCGGTAAGGGATGACAATCACTGACGACTGACTTGTTTAGTTCCCTGAGGTCAACACACATGCCAGGCTTTCCTCCCTCCTTTCTCTGGGTTACAGCTATAGGGAAGACCCATGGAGATCCATCGATACGTTCTATGATGCCCTTTTCCTGTAGATCTAGCATCAGAGAGAATGTCAGCATTCTGTAGACCAGCCTCAACCTGCAAAGCCAGTGTGGTAGCTTTAACCAGGGTCAGCTCACATTCTAACAAGAGTCTGTCTCATATGCATGTATTGGCAGCACGCTCTATCAGTAGATCGTGAAGTATTTGCTCCTCCATGTCACCGGACTCACACGCCGCAGCTAGCTCACGTAGTGAGGCCAGAAATCGATTAATCGCCTCGTCAGGTCTCTGTGCTCTCTGGTGAAAGTTTCGACGTTCTGCAATCACAGTAACTTTGGGAACAAAGTGCTTTTTCAGTCCTTCCATGGCAGACGTGTAGGGCAGTACCTTTATCTGGTGAAGTGTAAAACGGTCTCTGTCCCGCTGTGCCAAGTGCATGGAGAAGAACTGTGCACTTTCTTTCCTCGGGCCATCTGTCCCCAGTAGCAGCGATAGCTAGCATGTAGTTCTCAACCATTTTTGATGAAGTAGTGAAAGAAATAGTTGGTTCGCCTGGGCAAGGCATGAATGGTGCAGGTAAAGACACAGAAAAGGCCATCTTCATCGCCAAAATATGGTATCCTACACTTGCAAAATAAATAAAAGCAACTAGCCAGAGATGTTTCTTATTCTCCTCTCAACGTTGCAGCATCTCATACATAACACTACTGTGTCCTATAGCGCCCTCAGTCTGTTTCTCACCGCAACAGCATGACACAGCACTATACCAAATACTAATTTTACCTTTAAGTAAACATGATGTCAGCACCCATCTCTGTGGGACTTTGGCATTTAAGCAACAACCTACACTGTTCCTAGAAGATGAGAAATAATTATTGATTTTCTTTTCTCAATTAAGAAAATTAATACTTATCATCAATTATAGTCATGCATAAGTTTGTTTGAGAATTCATTCCACAAGACATTACTTTTCACAGTACTCAAATGAAGACTCCTCCCTGACCAAGGTCCTTCTCCCCCAACTGCTCAGTTTGGCTGGGCGGCCAGCTCTAGGAAGAGTTCTGGTGGATCCAAACTTCTTCCATTTACGAATGATGGAGACCACTGTGCTCTTCGGGACCTTCAAAGCTGTAGAAATTTTTTTGTACCCTTCCCCAGATCTGTGCCTCGATACAATCCTGTCTCGGAGGTCCACAGACAATTCCTTTGACTTCATGGCTTGGTTTCTGCTCTGACATGCACTGTCAACAGTGGGACCTTATATAGACAGGTGTGTGCCTTTCCAAATCATGTCCAATCAATTGAATTTACTACGGGTGAACTCTAATCAAGATGTAGAAACATCTCAAGGATGATCGATGGAAACAGGATGAACCTGAGCTCAATTTTGAGTGTCATAGCAAAGGGTGTGAATATTTATGTACATGCAATATTTCAGTTTTTTATTTTTAATAAATTTGCAAAAATTTCTACAAAACCATTTTCACTTTGTCATTATGGGGTATTGTGTGTAGATTGATGAGGAAAAAAAAGGAATTTAATCCATTTTGGGATAAGGCTGTAACATAACAAAATGTGGGGAAAGTGAAGGGGTGTGGATACTTTCCGGATGCACTGTATCTGTCAATCAACGTTTAATCCAGATGAACTGATTCAACTTTCTTTGACACTTTCTATATGAGCTCATTTATTTCCATACTCACCAAGAGGGCTCCTAGATGTCCTCATCTGTGTGTCTGTAAACAATGACTTCACACAAACTATTCAGTATGTTAAATCTTGTCTGTCCTCTGTGTAATTGGCGCACATCCCCACTGAAATCTGCAGTACACCAGTATCTGATCTTACACTTTACAGAGGAGACTGATAGCTGCTGCTGTGACAGATGCCTAAACGCTGGAGGAGAGGGACATATTGGAGGTTTCCAGAGACGCCAACATGTGCTGTTGAATATGTCTGTTTTCCAGTCATTCGTCCAGGAATGAAATGCCAGCTCCAGTGTGTGACGACAATGGGGATAAAGTTAATGCATGTTGATTCCATAAAGCTAATATGAAATACAGGAAGTTCGGTCTAAAGCAGCTTTGCCATCGCCCTGTGACCCTGTAGAATGTGTTCATTATGACTGAAACTAACCAAAGACCGGAGATTGACAGGTGGGTTGGTGCAGCATCCGCAGTAATGAGGACGTTGTACCGGACCGTTGTGGTGAAGAGGGAGCTGAGCCGGAAGGCAAAGCTCTCAAATTTACCAGTCAGTCTTCGTTCCAGCCCTCACATATGGTCATGAGCTTTGGGTAGTGACCAAAAGGGTGAGATCGCAGCTACAAGCGGCTGAAATGAGTTTCCTCCGTAGGGTGTCTGGGCTCAGCCTTAGAGATAGGGCGAGGAGCTCGGACATCTGGAGGGAGCTCGGAGTAGAGCCGCTACTCCTTCACGTCGGAAGGAGCCAGTTTAGGTGGTTGGGGCATCTGATTAGGCCTGCTGGGCGCCTTCCTTTGGAGGTTTCCCGGGCACGTCCAACTGGGAGGAGACCCCGGGGTAGACCCAGAACTCGCTGGAGAGACTACATGTCCAATCTGGCCTGGGAACACCTTGGGATCCCCCAGGAGGAGCTGGAGGGCGTTGCTGGGGAGAGGGACGTCTGGAGTGCCCTACTTAGCTTGCTGCCACCGCGACCCGACCCCGGAGGAGCGGCTGATGATGAATGAAGGAGTGAACAAAGACTTTGCAAAAATGGAATGTGTACCACCTCCCGGCGATATCCAGGCTGCTTTGTTAAGAGTGAATGAGAAACTTTCCGAGTGGACACGTCGCCTGAAAAAAACAAAACCTCAGCGACTTCAGCGTCTAGACATTAGAAAACACAGGCTGAAGTCTCGGTTGCACTCTGGATTAATGCATAGCCAGTTTGTGTCTCTTCGGGGGGGCACGTAGGACAGATGTGAATGAGGATTTTAATGTCATTCTTCATGTCACCAGAGAAATACAGAGGAGCAGCTGACCGGGACAGCTGAGTTCAACCCACCTTGTTATTCCGTGACATTTGAAGAGCAGAAATCAGTCAAAGACCATCGGTGGGAAAGGCCAGCCAGTGCCCACGCCCTGTGTGTGAGCGTGTGCGTGTGTGTGTGTGTGTGTGTGTGTGTGTGTGTGTGTGTAAGTATAATATGTAAAGGATAATGTACAGCGAGCCAGTCATTATTGCGAAATAAAGCCCGACAGGCTGCTGCAGGATCTTGAATCACCTTGCAGGGTTTTATTTTGCCATGACGACTGACCCGCTGTCCATCACCCCACTTATTACACGGCTACGTGCTAAAGGAATCAATCATTTGACCAAAAAAAATTGATTTAAAAATGATTTCATTGCTCCCGCTAAAAAAAGAAAGAAGAAGAAGAAGCCTATTAGATCTGTTAGTCCGTTAGAACTGCGTCCATAGCAACGGTCTGCCGTTCAGAAATAACAGACCCCAGAATGCCGTAATTGACCAATCAGAACCGAGTATTCAACAAAGCCTTGTAATAATCGAACATAATATAGTCTAATAATCACCTTCCATTTGATGGCTGTGATTTACAGATTGCAGTTCTCCTGCTGCTGTGTGTGTGTGTGTGTGTGTGTGTGGTTTGTGCAGGAGTTGAAGTTTCTCGTGTTGAACGTACGAGCATAGGCGAAGCCCAAATGTGTCACATTCGTTGTGTATACGCAATACAGCCGGGCCTTATTGGTATTCTGCTGGACTCGATATCGATGGCAGAGGGTCCCAGTTGGTTCAATTAGGGGTGCATATTGCTTCCAGAGCACTGAATTATGTGGGCACATGGACACTGACTCTTCCTGGGCTTGGCTGTGAATAAACATATGCTAACGTATAGATCACTCGCCCCCCCCCCCCACTGTCGGATTCAGCTGCTGCGACTGTGGCGCGCCCAGCAGCTTTGACTGGCACCGTCCGGTAAACCTCTCTACATGCTATGCTGGTCTGACAGGTTTATCGATAAGAATGACCTTGACGGCGCTGTGATGAACGAAATGACGGCACCTGCTGTCTAGGACGGACTCAGCCGTTTCCAGGAAGCCCTGGATTGCGGATTTAGAGACGAAAGGCCTCCCGTACGTGGCGATGCGTGAGTGGCGGTAGGTGGAGGATTGTTTTTCGGCTGTGCCTGGTTCACTGTTATTCCCCGTGGAGACCCAAGAGACTATGAGCTCAATCTCAGCACTAGCTGACAGAGGGCTGCTCGGAAAGCTTTCACAATGGACTCTTTTTATTTTGAATAGAACAGCCCTGACAATAACCAGGCTCTATAGATACTCGGAGACAAGAACCTAAATAGAGCGTGTCAAGGGACAAGGCGTACTGTGCCTCATAATCTGCAGGTTATACTGGAAACTGCTCCTTTCATCGTACATTTTCCCTTTTCTATTGTGCGACTCGTGTGTTTCAATGCTTAACGTGGGCTTATTTCCCGCTGTACTGTTGTGCCTTTTTTATTCCTTTTAACTGGGGCTCATACAGGCTGGTTGCCATGTACGATTGGGGTGGGCCATTTGACCGCCCCCCAAAAAACCATTTATTTTATTTTATTTTATTTTTTTTTCTGATTTTTCCCCTTTTTTTCTCCCAATTTAGTGGCCAATTGATCCCTATTTTAATTCAAACACCCACCCTCGTATTGCATGCGTTCGCCAACTGCATCTCTCCGGCCGGCAGTCTCGAAGGAAAGCGCCTCCCCACTTTCGTGACAAGGCGAATCCAAGCCGAACCACTGTTTTTCCGACACACACAGAGACGCATTCACATGACGAACACAAGCCGACTCCGCCCCCCTCCCGAAGACAGCGTTGCCAATGATTGCTGCTTCATCGAGTCCGGCCATAGTCGGATCTGACGAGACCGGGGCGCGAACCCCAGTCCCCAGTGGGCAACTGCATCGACACCAAGCCGACGCTTAGACCGCTACGCCACCGCGGACCCTCCAAAAAACCATTTAAACTGGTTTGGGAACGTTTGTGGAATGGAAAGGACACTTGCAAAGGACATCCTGCAAGGCCTGGTAGAAGGGACTAGGAAGAGAGGGTGACCGAGAAAAACCTGGGCCAACAACACGGGAGAATCCAGAATAGAATACAGAATACACTTTATTTGTCATTTGTACATACATACAATGAAATTCACTCTGTGCGTTTAACCCATCCTAGCTGTGTAGCTAGGAGCAGTGGGCAGCCGCAGTGGGCAGCCGCCGTGCAACGCCCGGGGAATGGTTTACCCTTTCTGGGTACTGACAGCTGGGTAGGCCGTGCCCGGGGATTTGAAATCAGAGTTCCCCTCTCCTATCCCAATGTGTTGGCTGGACTGGGCACCATGGGAAGTACCATACAGGCATGCAGGAGGACCAGTTCTATCAATAGGGACATCATCTTTAGCCAAAGGGCCCTTGCTGAGTATACAAAGGGCCCTTGCTAAGGCTGTAGAGGGGTAGCACCTCACCTTGCTGAGGTAAGGTGCTACCCCTCTACAGCCTGCGGTTGCAGTTTAGCGTCTTACCCAGGACGGAATGGCTACAGATGAGCATAGTGGAGGCGGTGGATAGGGAATGGCGGAAGAGACTTGTTGAGGCATCAGCTGCGCTCCTACGACCCCCGTCGGTTATGCAACTGTTGATGATGAAAAAAAACCAAGGGTCCAGAAAGGCCCTTAAAGTATGTGCAGATGAAACCGATCAGTAGGAACAAAATCAGCTCCCCGTCACCTCCATGTTGTCTCTGTCAGGTGAAAAACACATCTCTTCAGATTTTCTTTTTCATCCATTAAAATAAATAATACAATTTGTTCTGTATATAGTTATACAGTTCAACAGACCAAGTACTTCCATTTCACACACAAATCACAAGACAAGGAAACAACGGATTAAATCACCCCAAGGCAGTGTATGACTCTCAACTATGGCAATATTTGTGTTCATGGAAAACGATATTGTAGTTTTTGGATATGTGTTTTTGTGTTTGTGTTGCACTGCTGTGGGCTGGGGGAAACGATATTTCGTTTCATTTCATGTACAGAAGGACATGAAATGAAACGACAAAGTGTTCCTGATTCCGAGCAGACAGCACACCCATTATTACTGATACATAATAATGTGACTGACTAGGAACAGGCTTACAACAATGCCATCCTAAGGTAATCACACAGCACAGCTGAATGCAGGTTTCAAAATAAGGCTCCCTAAGTGGGCTAGGCAACTTCACACAGAATGAACTTGACAAACTGACTCCAACACACTATAGCAACATCACGCCACAGTGATGCAATACACGTGTTGTGCAAACAGCATATCAAATAAACCCATCCACAAAATATACAGCAACACACAATCACAACAGATAACACTGCTCAAAGCACAGACAACATAATCTACCTTTAGAAGTTCTTCTGCTCTGTAATCGATCCCCATAAGGCAGGTGTAGCAGCTCTAATATGGTTGCTCACAGACTGAATAACACCAGTCACACCAGGAATCAGGATTTGCACATTTATACTAAAGAAAGTAGCATGGGGCACAGTCAGTTCACAGTGGCAGGCTGTCTCTTATTCCCTATTATAACAAAATACAACCAAAAATAAAACATGTGCACACTAAAAGAATGTTTGCCCTTACAGTGGTTACACGTATTTGAAATCAGTACTTAAAGGGAAAAGCGTAGATAATAAGTAAAACTATGTTAGACTACTCATTCAATGCATTCCTTCCATAAAAGTACACAAGAATATAACAAATCACAATTTAACATCATAACGCGCCTATAAGAAGTAGCATGGGGCAAATTCAATTCACACAAAGTTGCAGTATTTCATTGCTATGGCGATAGCTAGCCTAGCTAACCTCCTCAGCTACCGCGAGTTTGGACTTTGGTTTTTAAAGCCAGATGAATGATGAGTCGGATGAATTAGTTTTACTTAAAATAACTACAATTTCACTTAATAAAAACTGGAAATTGTGTATTTTAAATGAAATGTCACTGTTGCTTGAGCATGGCTACTGCTTCCCAATGCTAGCAAGCCAGTTAAGTCTGTATAAAACGGTAGCTAACGTTAGCTAGTGTCTGCGACACTGTAGCTATTTATCCATAGAGATAACATTATATTTAAAATGTTAATTCTGTGCATATATCCCTATTAAGTAATCGGGTTTGCCACGCTCCGCCAGGAGTGAGGGGCGGGAAATGAACTACAATGTATCAGATTCATCGCCAGTGCATGGACACTGTATAACCAAACATTTGTCCTGCTGAAGTTACATGCCTAATGTGGTCTTTCGAAGTAAAACAGTCCTACATTGATTACCATCTGTTATCTGCACATACTGCCATACCTTGCATGGTTCAGCCAGAGAGTCAGACTTATGTCTTTTTTTTTATCCCTTCAAAAGATCTACGCAAAGGTAAAATGTGAAAATAGCCTTTGTGGGCTTCTTCTGAATCTGCCGCCATGTCTCTCAAGAGGTTAGCTAGGCTAGATAGCGCCATAGCAACGAAATAGGCCCGGCGAGATTTTGCATCACTTCCGTCCGTGGCTGTATTCCATCTAGCCACAACCCAGGCTGTCTGTCATTCCCCTGCAGTGAGTCAGGAAACATACAATGCTGCATTTGGGTTAGCACTCTTCTATTGTGCTGCAATCGGTATGTGATGCCGTTATGGTTGTTCTTGAATTGATTGGTTGAGTCTGCTGTAAGGGGCTTTTGAAATGGAGAGTAACACGAATGTTGCGTTGACGCTGATACTGAGTTATGGTGTGATCCTTCAAACATAATATTGCCGATGAAGATGGCTGATATTTCTCTTGCACCACCTGCCCTCTTTCTGGCATTGCCTGGCAAGCCTCCAATACCCTGGACTTGCTGGTTACAGTCCTTCGAAACCTACCTCATAGCCTCCAGGCTGAGTGAAGTGAGCGTAGATCGGAAGAAGGCTGTGTACAGCACTGCTTGGGCGCTGAGGGTCAGTGTGTGCTCGGGACGCTAGGAACCATCACTGACTATGACACAGCTGTGGGGCTTATGGTTAAAGACAGCACGTTCGAAAGTTTTGGATAGAAGGGGAAGAGGGGAACCGGTCTGTAGTTTTTGACATCAGAGGGGTTAAGTGATGGTTTCTTGAGAAGGGGGGTTGACTCTAGCAGTCTTGAGGGCAGATGGAAAGCATCCTGCCTGGAAGGAGGTGTTGATAAGGTGGGTTAGAAAAGGAAGGAGTGCAGGTGCTATAGACTGAAGAAGAGGGTAGGGGACTGGGTCAAGGGAGCATGTGGTGGGGCGACCGGATGTGATGAGGTTGAGGACCTCGTCGGGGGAGAGGGGAGGGAGGTGGGATAGGGTGGGACTTGAAGAGGTGAGGGAGGGTGCAGAGGGTGGGTTAGTGCAAGGAGCGTTAACCAGGTGGTGAGAAAAGGAGGATCTGATGTCGTTTACCTTCTTGTCAAAGAAGTTAGCGAAGTCACAAAGGGAGAAGGGAGGAAGGAGGAGGAGGAGGTGGGGGTGGGGGTTGAAGAAGTGTAGAGAAGGTTTCAAAGAGTTTCTTAGGATTAGAGGCAGAGGATTGGATTTTAGAGCGATAGAGGGCGGCTTTAGTAGCAGAAATGGAGGAGGAGAAAGTGGAAAGAAGAGATTGGAAGCTGAGAAGGTTCTCTGGGAGTTTTCCTTTTCTCCATTTGCACTCTGCCACTCTTAGGCTCCGTCTGTCAGTACGTGCTGAGTCAGACAGCCAAGGGGCAGGTGGAGTTGAGCGTGCAGGCCTGGATATGAGGGGACAGAGATTGTCCAGAGAAGAGGAGAGGGTAGAGAGAAGATCAGTAGCAGTGTCAGGGGGTAGGAGAGAGAAAGATTCAGGTGTAGGGAGGATAGAGGTAACAGAGGAAGAAAGATCAGTGGCGGAGAGAGAGCGGAGGTGTCTACGGGTGGAAACAATGTGGGTAGGGGAAGGGGCTGAGGGGGGAGAAGAGAGGGAGAGAGAGTAGGACATGAAATAGTGGTCAGAGAGCTGGAGGGGAGTAACAGAGAGATTGGAAATAGGACAGTGTCTAGTAAAGACAAGGTCCAGCTGGTTGCCGGCCTTGTGGCTAGGAGGAGAGGGTGAGAGGTGAAGGTCAAAGGAGGAGAGGAAAGAGAGAAGAGGAGCTAGCTTGTCAGTGTGGCTGTTGAGATCACAGAGAAGGATAAGTGCAGAGTCATCAACAGGGAAGTGTGAGACAAGTGTGTCAAGCTCCTCCAGAAACTCACCAAGGGGGCCTGGTGGGCGGTACACAACCACAATGGTGAGTTTGACTGGATAGGAGACAGTAACAGCATGAAATTCAAAAGAGGGCGGAGAAAATTGTGGAATGGAAACAAGAGAGTATTTTCCATTTCGGGGAGATTAGCAGGCCAGGATCACACCTCGCCTACCACTTCACCACCACCTCGGATGTCATGCAACTGAGGCAACATCATGTCATGGAACTGGGGCAACGTCATGTCATGGAACTGGGGCAATGACAGCATTCTCGGCCCCACCCACAACAGCCCTGAGGTAACTGTGGATGTCGGTCTCACGCCTCAAGGGCCCAGAACTGTCCAGCGCGTGGCCAGACATGCCGTAGCTGCAGTAAGCAAAATCACTTTGCTGACGTCTGTCACTCCACGCCAGCTGGGTCAGAGAGCCACGCCTCCCAGTCTGCACCCACCATTATTCACAATGTGACCCCTGGGCCAGTGCCATTCATGGAACTGGGGCAATGAGAGCATTCCCGGCCCCACCCATAACAGCCCTGTGGTAACTGGATGTCGGTCTCACGCCTCAAGGGCCCAGAACTGTCCAGCGCGTGGCCAGACATGTCGTAGCTGCAGTAAGCAAAATCACTTTGCTAACGTTTGTCGCTCCGCCCCAGCTGGGTCAGAGAGCCACGCCTCCCAGTCTGCACCCACCATTATTCACAATGTGACCCTTGGGCCAGTGCCATTCAAATTATTCACAGTCAACCTCAATGATGTGTGCATTCCTCCGCTGTTGGACACCGGCGCCAGCGTGTCTCTTCTGAATGTTGATACTTGCAGACAATTTTTCAGTTCACTACCGCTGTCCGCACCCTCAGCTGCCCTCTGCGGCTATGGTGACTCCAGAATTGATCTGGTTGGCTCTCCCCGAGTGGCTGTCTGCTATGGAACCAAGCTTGTGCACAGTGTTGTCTTTCATGTTGCCCGCCGTGGGGCCAACCTGATGGGCCTGGACCTGTTCTCTGCTCTGGGGTTCTCCCTCTTGGACACAGGGGGGTCAGTAATCCTGACTGTGGTCACGCCATGGCAGCAAAAATGGCCATCACTGTTTGAGGGTCTGGGCTGCCTCTCTGCCTTCACCCATCAACCTCTTCTTGATCCTTCTGTGAAACCCATCATCCAGCCACTGCGCCGCATCCCGCTGGCTCTCCATGATGGGGTCTTGGCCGAGCTGCAACAGCTGCTGGAAGCTGGCATCATTGCACCAGTGGACGCTTCACCCTGGATCTCAAACCTTGTGGTGGCTAAGAAGAAGTCGGGGGGCCTGCGTGTCTGTGTCGATCTATGTGCAGTGAATAAGGTGGTGATCCCTGACAAGTATCCATTACCCACCTCAGAAGAGCTCACAGCTCAGTTCTATGGCTCTACGGTGTTCTCCAAGCTCGACCTCAGACAAGGATACTTACAGGTGCCTCTTCACCCTGGCAGCAGAAACCTCACAGCCTTTGTGACACATGCAGGAGTGTTTCACTACACCCGGATGCCGTTTGACCAGACCGAGCAGCGGTACTCTGTGGGTGAGCATCTGGAACAGGCCACAGACCCCTGAAACTACACCACTGGTCTGACCACCTCCACAAGTACAACTTTAGCCTGCAGTTCACCCCAGGCCCTGGTCAAGGACTGCTCTGCCTGCCTCGTGAGTGGCAAGACTGGCCACCAGGCTCCCCCACCCCTGCAACCTCTTGCCTGGCCCTCTCAGCCCTGGAAACACCTGCAGCTGGACATCTGCGGAGAGATCCATGGGATTCCCCACCACCAATGCTTCTTGGTGGTTGCCTACGATCTACGATCAAAATCGCCTGAGCTCACTACTACTGGCTCTGTAACCTCTGAGGTCATCATCGACTTGCTGGACTCACTCTTCTCTCGCTTGGGCCTCCCAAAGACCATCACCACCGACAACGGTCCTCAACTTGTCTCTGCAGAGTTCACTGCTTACCTTGAAAGCAAGGGCATCCGTCACGTACGCACTGTGTATTATCACCCCCAGGCCAACGGCGGCGTTGAGCGCTTTCACCAGTCACTGAAAAATGGCCTCAGAGCACACCTGGCCCAAGGGTGCTCCTTCACGCATGCCATACGTCACACTCTGCTGCACTACAAGGCCACACAGCACTTGACCACATTGCGTTGATGCTGATACTGAGTCATGGTGTGATTCTTCAAACATAATACGCTGTGCTACCCGGGCGCCCGTTACAAGAGCTGCTCAACTTTTCCCGCGAATTCTCAGTCACGTCACTCGTGGGTCTCTTGTGTGTCACTAATTGAAGTCCCCCTTGCTAAAACAGGTAAATGTACATTCGTTCGTTCACCATAAGGTTGGTTGTATACAGACTTATAACAGAAAATATTACACACAGGTTTTGAGAATGTTCACCAAGAGAAAAAAATGAAATAAAATAAAGATAACATGAACATATTGACTCAGCTACACAGGGTCTTCACAAATGATGGGACCTGCCACTGCAGATCAGCTTGATGTAACGTTACTTTCCACTGTTTGGAGGTCATCCCCGTCTTTGTCCGTTTCTTCTCCCGTGTTTTTCGTCGTTTTCCCTGTCTTGTTGTACCCCTAGCAGAGACAGTGTGTTGCTGCTGGAGCTAGAGACTTCTTGGCTAACGCTTTCGTTGCTGGCTAGCTGAGGCTGTGCGTTGCTGCGACCGATGGTAGACACTTCCAGGCTGTCGTTACTACTTGCTAGCTCGACATCCTCCATCGGAATGCCCTCTTTTCCACTTTGTTTAGCTTTTTTGAAGAACCCCCCCCCCACTTATTAGCAGGAAATTTTTTATTGTGGCCTCTTCTTTCACCTCCTTTTCCTTTCTTTTCTTTCAGCAGCCCCGCTGGGCTTTTGGTTAACGCCGTCCATTTTCTGCTGCTTTGGCAAGTTTTCCCACACACTTCTCACTGATACAACCTAACTGGCAGCCGGTCAGGTAAAAAATCAATTCCACTGTTTTTAACCTTGACTTGGCTTAAGAAAAACTGATCTTGAATCTGTGCAATGTAAGCCACCTGCTCTCTGTGCCCACCCACCTTGACCGTTAGCCAATCCAGTCACCACTTGCCCAGCCATCTCACCAATACAATAATCAGTCATGAGGTTTAATTTTTTTAGGAAACAACTTTTATTATCACTCTGACTGGATAATTATCCAGAGAAGGGGTCAAGCTTTGTGTCATATATCTGTGGAGCCCAACATAAAAAGAAAAACAACAAAAAACCGCTTACATTTTTTTTTCTCCCATCGCGGAGTTAGGGGCCCCTGGGCACATGACCAGGCTGCCCATATGGTAGATCCGGCGTAGCACCTGAGGACCTGATTGAAACCCACCGTTATCAGGTAAATAGTGTACTTGTAGACATCGTAGGTCCAAAGGCCGGCCTGGGTATTCTGTGTTGGGAATAAACATGCTTTACAGCCTTGCGTTACTTCATTAAAGTATCCTGATTTATGAGCACACGCTAATTAATAGACCGAGAGCAGTTTCGGTGCTTTATTCTGAGGAGAGATATTTTTGTCAATGAATTGAGAGGAGATTCTTACGTCATGCTTTTCTTCTTCTTCTTCTTCTTTTTTGCTCATCAATGGATAACCCAGTTTCTGCTGTACACGCCTCGCTTGGAGTCGCCATCTGATCGGTCTCTCACTGCGCTTTCAGTCCTCTGACAAAAACCAGCCAGCCTGACTCCTACAACGGCAGGGGGAGAGAGAGAGAGAGAGAGAGAGAGAGAGAGAGAGAGGGAGAGAGAGAGGGAGGGAGAGAGAGAGAGAGAGAGAGCGCGATTGAGAGTGAGAGAGAGGGGGGGGGGGGAGGGAGGGAGAGGGAGGGGAAGAGCGAGAGAGAGAGAGAGAGAGAGAGGGAGGGAGGGAGAGAGAGGGAGAGAGAGAGAGGGGGGGGGAGAGAGAGAGAGAGAGAGAGAGAGAGAGAGAGAGAGAGAGAGAGAGAGAGAGAGAGAGAGAGAGAGAGAGAGAGAGAGAGAGGAGAGAGGGAGGGAGCGAGAAGGAAAGAGAGACAGGGATAAGGAGCGAGAGAGAGAGAGCGCGCGCGAGAGAGAGAGCGCGAGGAGGAGGAGAGAGAGAGCGCGAGGAGGAGAGAGAGAGCGAGGGAGAGGGAGGTTCAGTCTGTCTCGGAGAAGGGGAGCGCGCGGTCTTCTTCTGGTCCTCTGGCCAGGCGTCTTCTGACGGAATCTTCTTCGCGTTCTGTTTTTCCCGCACGATGGAAACAGCATAAAGCGGCGGCGACGTTTCTTCTTCGGCTGTGTTCTACCGGCGGCGACCTCCTCTTCATGTTTTCCTTTTTGTGGGTTTTTTTTCTCCCGGTTCAACAACTTCTTTCTTCTTCTTCTCCCCCCCTCCTTTTCCTCTGTTTTTGCTTAGGGGGGGACTCCAAAGGACAATTTGAGAAACAAGCAAGGCGTAGGAGCCGACGGGCAAACCGCACCGAGGCTGCGTCTCTCCTCCGGATGTAAACATTTAGCGTCGGTGAGTGAAGGCTGGGGAAGAGGAGCGCCGCGGCTCCCTCCTCCTCCTCCGCCGCCTCCTCCTCCTCCGCCGCCGCCGCCGCCGCCGCCGCGGTTCAGACGCGCTCATTAGATTAAACAGCCAGTTCCCGTTACCGGCCCATTTACCCCCGCGCCGCTAATGCGCGTCATCCTCTAAATTAGAGCCTGCTATCTTTAGCCCAGCAAATATGGAAGACGTGTTTTGTTTTGTTTTTTTCAGAACACTTGCAAAAGTCTGTAAATCTGCTGTGCAGGTATTTAGAGCAGCCCCCCGTCCGTCTCCATCCTAGACTTGGCTCAACAGGTTTTCTTTATAGACTTGTAAGGTAGTGTCTTTTACACACGCACACACACGCACATATATAAAACTCCCTTTATATTGTTAGCCCATAAATGAATCATACCACTCAGTTGCGGAGGTCAGAAAACCACCCTTCATTAATGGGGGGGGGGGGGTGTGTTGCCCTAAAGTAATTAAAGGACGGATGACACTAACGGGAAGTTGCAACGCATCGCTACAAACACGTTATAGTTTGCTGTATCATACGCAAATATGGAGACGCACCGTGGAGGTTTTCGAGCTGGCTGTGTTTTTCATTTCATTTTCCATTAATGATGCTCCTCCATTGATTTATAGTCATTATACAGTCTAGCATGTTAGTTATTGGGTTTGCCGTAATGTCTTCATCGTTATATTCGGTCCCCATTCATTCTCTCTCTCTCTCTGGCTCTCCTCTCCCTCGGCATCTGGTTTCTCTCCGTTCTTTGCCCTCCCTCCCCCCCCCACATCTTTTATATTCATATCCTAATATATCTCCTGTCTTTTTGCCCCTCCACCCCACCCCGCCCTTCTCTATTCCCTTCATTTTCTCTCCCTCTCCTCTCCTGTCACACCATGTCAAAATCAAACCAGTTCTCCCTATCCTCACAGAAGACCTTCTCTCTCTCTCTCTCTCTCTCTCTCTCTCTCTCTCTCTCTCTCTCTCTCTCTCTCTCTCTCTCTCTCTCGCTCTTTTAGATGGTGAATGAGTTGAAGTCAAGCTGGTTGTGAAAGTGCTGGACTTGTTCCCCCCCACGCCCCAAGCCGGACTCAGCAGCATGGCAGCGGGAGTAGCGGCCTGGCTGCCCTTCGCCCGGGCGGCAGCCATCGGGTGGATGCCCGTGGCCAACCTGCCCATGCCCGTCGCACCCACCGAGAAGAACAAGAGGCAGGACGAGCTGATCATCCTCAACGTCAGCGGGCGGCGCTTCCAGACCTGGAGGAACACGCTAGACCGCTACCCGGACACCCTGCTGGGGAGCTCTGAGAAGGAGTTCTTCTACAACGAGGAGACCAAAGAGTACTTCTTCGACCGTGACCCGGACGTTTTCCGCAGCGTGCTCAACTTCTACCGCACGGGCAAGCTCCACTACCCGCGCTACGAATGCATTTCCTCCTACGACGAAGAGCTGGCCTTCTTTGGCATCATCCCAGAGATCATCGGCGACTGCTGCTACGAAGAGTACAAGGACAGGAAGAGGGAGAACGCGGAGCGCCTCATGGATGACCAGGAGGACAACAAGGACAGCAAGCTGCCAAACATGACCTTCCGTGAGACCATGTGGCGGGCCTTCGAGAACCCCCACACCTCCACCATGGCCCTGGTCTTCTACTATGTCACCGGCTTCTTTATCGCCATCTCTGTCATCACCAACGTGGTGGAGACGGTCCCCTGTGGCTCCGCGCCCAACCAGAAGGAGGTGCCGTGCGGTGAGCGGTACACAGTTGCCTTCTTCTGCATGGACACGGCCTGCGTCATGATCTTCACCGTGGAGTATTTGATGCGCCTGTTCGCTGCGCCGAGCCGCTATCGCTTCATGCGGTCTGTCATGAGCATCATCGACGTGGTGGCCATCTTGCCCTACTACATCGGCCTGGTGATGACCGACAACGAGGACGTGAGCGGTGCCTTCGTGACGCTGCGCGTGTTCCGGGTATTCCGCATCTTTAAGTTCTCCCGTCACTCGCAGGGCCTGCGCATCCTTGGCTACACGCTGAAGAGCTGCGCCTCGGAGTTGGGCTTCCTTCTCTTCTCCCTCACCATGGCCATCATCATCTTCGCCACTGTCATGTTCTACGCGGAGAAGGGCTCGTCCTCCAGCAAGTTCACCAGCATCCCGGCCTCCTTCTGGTACACCATCGTTACTATGACGACGCTCGGGTAAGAGCAGAGCTGGCGCTTCTTTCTGTGTGTGTGTGTGTGTGTGTGTGTGTGTGTGCGTGTGCGTGCTGGAGTTGTGGTTAAACTGAATCAGCCTTTTCTGCGTGACCGTTGTGTATGTATGTGTACACTGAGTATGCTGGTCCGCGACTTAACTGAAAACAAGTGTTTGATTCCCTGGTTCCCTAAAGAAAGAAGAAAAACACACACACACACACAAACACACACACACACACACACACACACACAACTGCAAATGATGTCAAAGCACCAGCTCCAAAAGCACATTTGTAAACTTTTTAGCGACAGAAAGAATAACTGCTGTGTCAGCCCGTCTGCTCCGGGCCTTTCACTACTGACAGCATCCCTCATTCATGGTCGTGCTGTAACTTTTCCTTTACCTCGGTAGGACCGTGGTAGGAGACAGAGAGAGGCTCACAGAGAAGAAGCTGATTTGGAAGAAGAGAGTGGAGGAAAGAAGGGGAAAAAAGAAAGAACAGAGAGAGAGAGAGAGAGAGAGAGAGAGAGAGAGAGAGAGAGAGAGAGAGAGAGAGAGAGAGAGAGAGAGAGAGAGATATGATGCACATCTTTCTTGTGCCGACCTGTAGTTATGTAGAGGGTTATTGCGGATGGTGTGAGCCTCTGACTTTGCCTCCCGAATGGCGGATGTGTGGTTCACACGTGTTGTCATGTCGTGCCTCACACTATGATAGGCCTCTATACAGGCAATATCACAACGCTGTGTCAGAATGTGTGTACCAAGCAAAGGAGTGGATCAGTTATTTGCGTTTCTGCACCGAGCACAGGCGATTATAGTTAATGAAACCATTCTTGCAAAGGCGGGGGTATTTCCATTTTGCACTGGACGCGTAATTAACCTGCACCCCAGGGCCCCCGTTACTACTCTCCTTTTACGTACCCATAAATTGACTTGAACGAGTTTTACAAGATGGAGGACGAGTGATTTTTCTCAATTTTCATGGCTCTGTACTTTTCCGGCGCTCGTCGCTGAAAGGGACCAGCGCCGGTTTCCCTCACTCTGCACGGGACGCACATACAGGTGCTGACACGTGCGCCTGTGTGTGCGTCCATCCGACGCACACAGCCACACGCGTTTATTGGTCCGTGCTGTGGCCCTACTGGGTTGTATGGGAGGCTGATGTGAGTCAGATGGAGAGGTTTACCAGTTCCAGCATCCCGCTAAATGTCAGCATCCCGGAGGCCACAAATGGCTCTGAGCTCGTCGCAGTGACACGCGGGCCACCCCGTCATCACGCACCACCGTTTACGACCCGCCCGGAAGATCTGCTCCGGAGCAGCTGTCCGGGTCGGACGCTGGTCGGCTCTGTCTGTCAAGGGACGAAAAGCCAGCGGACGGGACGGAGCAAAATAACCTGGCGCTTAGTGGTCGTGTTGTCCACTCGTTTGTGCAACCGCCCAACAGCCGGCGTTGCCATCCATGCTGGCCTCCTTCTCAGCGCCGCTCGCCGCTCTCGCTGTTTCCTCTTCCCCCGTTGAAGTGAGACCCAAGACACCGGGCCGGTCCACTGTGTGCGTGTGTGTGTGTGTGTGTGTGTGTGTGGAGTAGGTGGGGTTGAGCTTGGCCTCATCAATAAAGCAGAGGCCAGAAGTGGGTGTCAGAGTGACTAATGATGTGGCCCACAACATCTGCTGACTAATGTAAAGCTGCATGACATTCTGCTCTGTGTTTACGTCACAAACACACACACACACACACACATAGGTGTGCACGCGCGCACACACACACACACACACACACTCATTTGTGCATGCGTGAAAACGCAAACAGACATACTTTGTATTTATTCCCATCATGTTTATTTGCTTTTAGGGTCGTGTGTGTGTGTGTGTGTGTGTGTGTGTGTGTGTGTGTGTGTGTGTGTGTGTGTGTGTGTGTGTCTTTTGGTTTTGGAGGTGGAGGTTAAACGTTGAGGTTGGTAACGTCTCCATGGGATCTTCCAGTCAGTTGTCGCTCCTGTAACTCCTCTCCCGGGTTTTCACGGCTCGCTTCAAACTTCTCCCGGCCCGCCAGTCACATCACGGTCTGCGGGCAGCCCGCCTGTCAGTCTGCTGTGCAGCTATTTGTGCGCACGTGATGGAGTGAGACGAAAACGAGTTCCCACAGATGATTTTTTTTTTTTTTTAAAATTTCCTCGACTCCTCATCTCCCTGCATCGTCGCCCGGAGGCTCGGTTTTGTGCCGCTCCACTTTGTTCCCCTGCTGGAGACGCTCGTATTGGGCGCGTTTGCCTTCGTGTTTGTGCTGCACTAAAAAACAAGGGGAGGGGGGAGGCTGTGGTTTTGAGATCTCGGGGATTGTGTACGTGCACGTGCATCCAGACGGCCACCTAACAAAACAGCCAGACCCGGGGTCGTACGGGCGCTGCTTGGCCCTGCTGTGTCTTTCCAGGGGAATATTGTTTATCTGACAATAATCCCGGCTGAGTCTCATTCCATAATCCCTCCGTGACCGATGGCGACGGCGACACGAGGTGAATAGCCGCTTGAAGCACGGCCTTCGCTCCTCTGCCTGCCCGGGAAATGGAAGATGGTGCCCTGACAACGGCATGAGAGAACGGTGTGTGTGTGTGTGTGTGTGTGTGGTGAGAGAGGCAAAAGATAACTGAGACATAAAATGAATGGAGAAAATAAGAGACATGGGTGCGAGAAAGGAGAAAGAATGAATGGAGCAGACAGAGTACTTGTCTGGATATATTATCAATCCGGTTCATTCTCCTCTCATTGTTACTCAAACCGGGTCTGCAGCAGGCGGGTTTTGGTACAAACTGGTTTTGTTTTTTTTTGTTATGTAAAAGCCAAGCTGGTGCAGACAGGCAGATAAACACAATATGTATGTATGTTGTATGTATGTATGGGAGACTTTATCTATGGCACAGATATGAGAGTGTGCATGTGTGTGTGTGCGTGCATGTGTGTGTGTGTGCTAGTGTGTGTGTGTGCATGCACGTGTGTGTGTGTGTGTGTGTGTGTGTGTGTGTGTGTGTGTGTGTGTGTGTGTGTTTGTCTTAAAATGTGACCTTTTCACTACCGGGCTGCTCTGAAGTCAGGAGGTGTGCATCCTGCTTGCAGCCTGCATGGAGGAGGAGACGGGAGATGAGATAAGGATGCTGGGAGCAGACATGTTGTTACTCAGGAGTTAAATAACCCTGCACAGCTGTATGGAGGACTGTACGCAAGTATGTATGAAGGTGAATTTGTAGTTCACTGTACAGTTTGTGTCATCCAATCTCCTCAAGTCGGACAGCAAAGAGCGTGTCCGTCTCTAATGACAGTACTTTTAGTGGCAGCAGCGTCAGTGGTCGTCTCTAACCGGATCGTTTCCTACATGCTAGTCTTCATCATCTGGTGGGAAAGCATGACTTCATGCTGGATAACGTTGGCTGCAGCTCGGGAAACGGGAGCGTTTGACTGGCTTAAATGTTAATCATCCGAAGGTTAATGGCTTATTAAAGTTTGGCCTTGCTTATCCAAAAACCTTGGAGGGAAAAAAAAGATGGAGGTCAGCTGGAAGTAGGAGACGTTCAACGCATTAAAACACGTTCGCCTCTTGGGAATACACACCGGGGTTTGTTTGCTTTATCGAAGGCTGTTGTTTGAAGATGTGTGTATCCGCTTGTAACAAAAAGACCGGTTCCATGTGGCGTGATCTTGTGGGTTTTTTTTGTCCTTATCCCTGTTTGAGAGATGAGTCACTTCAGTGACTCAGAAAAGCAGCGCTCAATAAAGCAGTGTCCTCTGGAAAGGATAAATCATTTTTTTACAACCTTTGGTATTATTTTCATAGTTTTTGCCATCATGCAGATCAGTTATGTCATTTTACCCACCGCCTTCATTGTGCAGATGTTGGACACAGGACCACTGCTGGATGGTGTCTTATGGGACAAGTGAACAGGAGTCTTAAACCTGTCCTAGTGTCTCAGTCAGACTGTGTCCATGACTGTCCATTATCTATGACTTCTCTATTGGCTGGCTAGCTAGCTTATGGATGACGACTACTACTACTACTACTACTACTACTACTACTACTACTACTACTTTTGGCTGCTCCCATTAGGGGGCGCCACAGCGGATCGTCCGTTTCCATTTCTTTCTGTCCTCTGCGTCTTCTTCTGTCACGCCAGTCACCTGCATGTCCTCCCTCGCCACATCCATAAACCTCCTCTTACCTACCCATCACCTCCTTCCTCATCACCTCTGTTCCCTTCACCAACGTGCCCATCGAGGTCCGCTCCAATCACCACGCTCTCCTCCACTTCATCCAACTCACTCCAGAATTCTTTTTCTCTCTTCCATCTCACACCCAACTTGCGGGGCATATGCGCTGAGAACATTCATCATCACACCTTCGATTTCCAGCTTCATACTC